>NW_021941383.1:100470-102970 GCF_902148845.1 Salarias fasciatus | reverse complement strand
GACGCCATTTAGATGCACCGTATTGCGTTCTGTCAGTAAGGTAACTCTTGAGCCATGCAAGTGCATTACCCCTTATTCCATATCTGCTCATTTATTGAGTAATGTCTGGTGATGGATGGTGTCAAATGCTTTTCTTAAGTCTATAAACACACCAACTGTGAATTCTGAATTGTCAGTTGCATTTGAAATGCTCTCAATAATTCGATTACTGCCATTGATGTTGACCTTTTAGCTCTAAAACCATATTGATGATTACTGAGCAGGGCCCGGTGATGGAGAGCTCTGGAGGGGACCAGGAGGAGTGGAAGTGGAGCGCTGGGGGACGGGGAGCTGGGGGGGCTGGGGGGGCTGGGGGACGGGGAGCTGCTGGAGCTGCTGGAGCTGGGGGGGCTGCTGGAGCTGGGGGGCTGCTGGAGCTGGGGGGGCTGGGGGAGCTGGTGGAGTTGGGGGAGCTGGTGGAGCTGGGGGGGCTGGTGGAGCTGGGGGCTGGTGGCTGGGAGCTGGGGGAGCTGGGGGAGCTGGGGGAGCTGGGGAGCTGGTGGAGCTGGGGGGGCTGGGTGGAGCTGGGGGGGCTGCTGGAGCTGTGGGGGGCTGGGGGAGCTGGTGGAGTTGGGGGAGCTGGTGGAGCTGGTGGAGCTGGTGGAGCTGGGGGGGCTGGTGGAGCTGGGGAGCTGGGGGAGCTGGGGGAGCTGGGGGGGCTGGTGGAGCTGGGGGGGGCTGGTGGAGCTGGTGGAGCTGGTGGAGCTGGGGGGGCTGGGGGGGGCTGGTGGAGCTGGGGGGAGCTGGTGGAGCTGGTGGAGCTGGGGGGGCTGGGGGAGCTGGTGGAGCTGGGTGGAGCTGGGGGGGCTGGGGGGGGCTGGGGGAGCTGGTGGAGCTGCTGGAGCTGGGGGGGCTGTGGGAGCTGGTGGAGTGGTGGAGCTGGGGGAGGACCGGGGGGATGTGTTGACGGAGCGGGTGTGGGTGAGGAGGCAGAGATTTTCCCAGGAGCACACCTAGAAAACGAGGCTATGTGAAACTTCCCACAATGCCCTGGGAAATGGCGAAGAAAACATCCGTGGCAGCAAAGAAATCTACAGATGTGAGTATTTTTTGTTAAAAAAAACAAAGCAAAGCGCTACTTTAAGGTGGCTGCAGTGTTTCCGACAGCGCGTTCGCGTTCAGGCATCTGCTCATGTAACGTTTTCATTTCTGCACGACCATCACGACACTTTTTATTGACACGACCGCGGCCGATAAGACCACCGGAACCTGCCGTTGCTGCTCCGCTGGTAAAGCAAACTTTACCGGAGCATCAGGAGGCATCACCGGTAACGTTACGTCAGGGGCCAAAGTGTCGTCTGTTTCTCTGACCAAACCAACAAACGAAAAAGGAAAAAACGGCTCAATTTTCCTTTTTTCGTTTTCAACAAAAAAACAAAAAAAACGTTTTTTTTTCTTTCTCAGTTCAAACCAAAACCAAACCAACACAGCAAAATCACGGCCGAATTGTGTTTTTGTAGGATTCAATGTTTCATTTTTTTCGGTTCAGGTCTCAAAACCAAAAAACAGAAGCACGTGACCCCTGACCTCACGGGTCAAATGGACTCCCTACCAAAATAAAAGCCTTACTAATAAATGGGTAATAAAAGGTAAATTACGTTAAATAGCGTTTTTATTTTTGCACAGCATTTATTGCATACACTGCTGGGCTTGTAAGAATGTTCAATCAATCAATCAATGTATTTTTGTATAGCCCAGCATCACAACAGCAGCTGCTCAGAGGCTTCAAGATGTTACTTTGGTCGGTAAAAGTAAAAACAGTGAATAAGCAGAATGTTAATATGTCAAATTCACAGTAACGAGACAAAACGAAGCAACCGCCGCCTTAGACCCTCACACCCGGCAAGAACAAACTCCAGAAACCCAGTGGGAAGAATGTTAGAAAATAATAATAATAATTATTATTATTATTAACAACAATACTACTACGACTACTTCAATAATAATAATAATAATAATAATGATTCCAGGTCTGCTGCCTGGCCTGCTTACATCTAATTCGCGGACGCGAGATCGTTAAGTGTTCACCTTTCCGATAAGTCTGACATGTCTGTTGATCATAAAGTACGTGGGTCACTTTAACTTGGTGACATGTCAGCTGCACGGCGGCGCTCATGAGAAACGCTTCCCTCTTTCGCCCAGTAGATGGCAGTGTGAGCCAGTTTAGAAGAAGATCCAGTTCAGTTGAGGGACTGACGGTCCGAACGCACTGGACGCGGTAGCGCCGCGCACGCGGTAGCGCTGTAGCGCCCCGCACGCGGTAGCGCCGCGCACGCGGTAGCGCTGTAGCGCCCGCACGTGGTAGCGCTGTAGCGCCCCCGCACGCTAGCGCCGCGCACGCTGTGTAGCCGCGCACGCGCTGTAGCGCCCCGCACGCGGTAGCGCTGTAGCGCCCCGCACGCTAGCGCTGTAGCGCCCCGCACGCAGTAGCGCCGCGCACGCAGTAGCGCCGCGCACGCTG
>NW_021941383.1:95000-100370 GCF_902148845.1 Salarias fasciatus | reverse complement strand
TATAGAGCTGCACACTGCATGACCACATTCACCCATTCACTCACATTCACCCAGTTCACTCACATTCACCCGTTCACCTCCACACTGGAGCCGAGCTGCTGCTGGTAGCCACGCTGTCCTGGGGGGGCAGCCTGACGCACCTCGGCCCCTCCCACCTCCACCCCTTCACTCTCACGTCTGAGGCAGGCGGGGGAAGTGCCTTGCCCAAGGACACGATAGTGTTTTACACCTGCAGGAGCGGGGAATCGAACCGACAACCTTCCGGTTATGAGCCGACCCGCTGTACCACTGAGCTGCTGTCGCCCCCCGGCTGTGGATCTGGCTGTGGATCTGGCTGTGGTTCTGGTTCTGGTTCTGGCTGTGGATCTGGCTGTGGTTCTGGTTCTGGTTCTGGCTGTGGATCTGGCTGTGGATCTGGTTCTGGTTCTGGCTGTGGATCTGGCTGTGGTTCTGGTTCTGGTTCTGGTTCTGGCTGTGGATCTGGCTGTGGATCTGGCTGTGGTTCTGGTTCTGGTTCTGGCTGTGGTTCTGGTTCTGGTTCTGGTTCTGGCTGTGGTTCTGGTTCTGGTTCTGGTTCTGGTTCTGGCTGTGGATCTGGCTGTGGTTCTGGTTCTGGTTCTGGCTGTGGATCTGGCTGTGGATCTGGCTGTGGTTCTGGTTCTGGTTCTGGCTGTGGTTCTGGTTCTGGTTCTGGTTCTGGCTGTGGTTCTGGTTCTGGTTCTGGTTCTGGTTCTGGCTGTGGATCTGGCTGTGGTTCTGGTTCTGGTTCTGGTTCTGGCTGTGGTTCTGGTTCTGGTTCTGGCTGTGGATCTGGTTCTGGTTCTGGTTCTGGCTGTGGTTCTGGTTCTGGTTCTGGTTCTGGTTCTGGCTGTGGTTCTGGCTGTGGTTCTGGCTGTGGTTCTGTAATTCCAGAGAAGGCCCAGCAGGGGGCGATGACGCTGGTTTCAAAAAGAGCCCCGTCTCATTAGAGTCCCGGGTCCAGACCCGGTCCCGGTCTCTGTCAGGAGCTTCTAGAACCTGCTCAGTCATCTGTTACCAGTTCAAGTTCAGCATAAATCGCCCACAGCGCCCCCTCTGTCCACGTGATGCAGTCACATGACAGGCTGGACCAATCAGATCACACCTGGTTTCTACTGTTCAGTGTGGAGACGTCCTGCAGGACAGCGGGGGACGCGGGACAGCGGGGGGACACAGGACGGCGGGGGGACGCAGGACGGCGGGGGACGCAGGACGGCGGAGGGACGCGGGACAGCGGGGGGACACAGGACGGCGGGGGGACGCAGGACGGCGGGGGGACGCAGGACGGCGGAGGGACGCGGGACAGCGGGGGGACGCCAGGAAGGGTCTGTCCATGCAGGTACTATCTGACTTCTGGATCTGGCTGTGGTCATGACTGTGGTCATGACTGTGGTTCTGGGTGTGGTTCTGGGTGTGGTGTGTGTTCTGGGTGTGGTTCTGGGTGTGGATCTGGGTGTGGATCTGGGTGTGGATCTGGGTGTGGTTCTGGGTGTGGTTCTGGTCCTGACCTGGACCCGCACGGCGTGCTCGTGGCGCCGCTTCATGTCGTTGATGTACCAGGCCACGCCCGTCATGCTGTAGATCGCCTCCTCCAGAACCTCGAAGCCCTCCTCCTGCGGGTCGAAGTGCTTCGCGATCTCCTGAGAACCCAGAGAACCAGGAGAACCAGGAGAACCAGGAGAACCGGGGAGAACCAGGGAGAACCAGGGAGAACCCAGAGAACCAGGGAGAACCAGGAGAACCAGGAGAACCAGGGAGAACCAGGAGAACCAGGAGAACCCAGAGAACCAGGGAGAACCAGGAGAACCAGGGAGAACCAGGGAGAACCAGGAGAACCAGGGAGAACCAGGAAGAACCAGGAGAACCAGAGAGAACCCAGAGAACCAGGGAGAACCAGGAGAACCAGGGAGAACCCAGAGAACCAGGGAGAACCAGGAGAACCAGGAGAACCAGGGAGAACCAGGAAGAACCAGGGAGAACCAGGAGAACCAGGGAGAACCAGGAAGAACCAGGAGAACCAGGGAGAACCCAGAGAACCAGGGAGAACCAGGAGAACCAGGAGAACCAGGGAGAACCCAGAGAACCAGGGAGAACCAGGAGAACCAGGGAGAACCAGGGAGAACCAGGAGAACCAGGAGAACCAGGAAGAACCAGGAGAACCAGAGAGAACCCAGAGAACCAGGGAGAACCAGGAGAACCAGGAGAACCAGGGAGAACCAGGAAGAACCAGGAGAACCAGGGAGAACCCAGAGAACCAGGGAGAACCCAGAGAACCAGGGAGAACCAGGAGAACCAGGGAGAACCAGGAGAACCAGGGAGAACCCGGAGAACCAGGAGAACCAGGGAGAACCAGGAAGAACCAGGAGAACCAGGGAGAACCAGGAGAACCAGGGAGAACCAGGAAGAACCAGGAGAACCAGGGAGAACCCAGAGAACCAGGGGAGAACCCGGAGAACCAGGGAGAACCCGGAGAACCAGGAGAACCAGGGAGAACCAGGAAGAACCAGGAGAACCAGGAGAACCAGGGAGAACCAGGAAGAACCAGGAGAACCAGGGAGAACCCAGAGAACCAGGGAGAACCAGGAGAACCAGGGAGAACCCGGAGAACCAGGAGAACCAGGGAGAACCAGGAAGAACCAGGAGAACCAGGGAGAACCAGGAGAACCAGGGAGAACCAGGAAGAACCAGGAGAACCAGGGAGAACCCAGAGAACCAGGGAGGACCAGGAGAACCAGGAGAAGCAGGGAGAACCAGGAGAACCCAGAGAACCAGGGAGAACCAGGAGAAGCAGGGAGAACCAGGGAGAACCAGGAGAACCAGGAGAAGCAGGGAGAACCAGGAGAACCAGGAGAACCCAGAGAACCAGGAAGAACCAGGAGAACCAGGGAGAACCAGGAGAACCAGGGAGAACCAGGAGAACCAGGAGAACCAGGGAGAACCAGGAGAACCAGGAGAACCAGGAGAACCAGGGAGAACCCGGAGAACCAGGAGAACCAGGAGAACCAGGGAGAACCAGGAGAACCAGGAGAGCCAGGAGAACCAGGAGAACCAGGGAGAACCAGGAGAACCAGGGAGAACCAGGAGAACCAGGAGAGCCAGGAGAACCAGGGAGAACCAGGAGAACCAGGAGAACCAGGAGAACCAGGGAGAACCAGGGAGAACCAGGAGAACCAGGGAGAACCAGGAGAACCAGGGAGAACCCAGAGAACCAGGGAGAACCAGGAGAACCAGGAGAACCAGGGAGGACCAGGAGAACCAGGGAGAACCAGAGATGATGAGTGAACTGGGGTGATCAGGAGTGACGGGGTGATCGGGGTGATCAGCAGGGGTGATCAGCGGTACCTGGAGCAGCAGGTGGTACTTGAGGATCCTCTGGACCGGTTTGAGCAGTTCGGAGCCCAGAGGCAGCGAGCGCTGCAGCGCCACCTGGCGGGACCGGAAGAACTGCGCCAGGGAGGCGTCCCGCATGCACTCCGTCAGAGCCGCTACCGAACTGCAGGGGAGTGAGACAGGAGTGAGACAGGAGTGACAGGAAGGGGAGAGGGAGAGGAGTGAGAGAGGGGTGAGGGGGAGTGACAGGAGTGACAGGATAGGAGTGAGAGAAGAGTGAGGGAGGAGTGAGGGGGAGTGGAGGAGTGAGGAGGAGTGAGGGGGAGTGGAGGAGGGAGGAGTGAGGGGGAGTGGAGGAGTGAGAGAGGAGTGAGGGGGAGTGGAGGAGTGAGAGAGGAGTGAGGGGGAGTGGAGGAGTGAGAGAGGAGTGAGGGGGAGTGGAGGAGGGAGGAGTGAGGGGGAGTGGAGGAGTGAGGAGGAGTGAGGGGGAGTGGAGGAGTGAGAGAGGAGTGAGGGGGAGTGGAGGAGTGAGGAGGAGTTAGGGGAGTGAGGGAGGAGTGAGGGAGAGGAGTGAGGAGGAGTGAGAGAGGAATGACGGGGAGTGAGGAGGAGTGAGGGGGAGTGGAGGAGTGAGGAGGAGTGAGGGGGAGTGGAGGAGTGAGAGAGGAGTGAGGGGAGTGGAGGAGTGAGGAGGAGTGAGGAGGAGTGAGAGAGGAGTGAGGGGGAGTGAGGAGGAGTGAGAGAGGAGTGAGCGGAGTGAGGAGGTTTTGATTTTCATTTTCATTCAACTGACACAACAATGATCAGTATGTAGTGACTCACTGAGAACCAGAACCCCAACAGAACCAGAACCCCAACAGAACCAGAACCAGAACTCCAACAGAACCAGAACAGAACCAGAACCCCAACAGAACCAGAACAGAACTCCAACAGAACCAGAACCCCAACAGAACCAGAACAGAACCAGAACCCCAACAGAACCAGAACCAGAACTCCAACAGAACCAGAACCCCAACAGAACCAGAACAGAACCAGAACCCCAACAGAACCAGAACAGAACTCCAACAGAACCAGAACCCCAACAGAACCAGAACAGAACCAGAACCCCAACAGAACCAGAACCAGAACTCCAACAGAACCAGAACCCCAACAGAACCAGAACCAGAACTCCAACAGAACCAGAACCCCAACAGAATCAGAACAGAACCAGAACCCCAACAGAACCAGAACAGAACCAGAACCCCAACAGAACCAGAACCAGAACTCCAACAGAACCAGAACCCCAACAGAACCAGAACCAGAACTCCAACAGAACCAGAACCCCAACAGAACCAGAACCCCAACAGAACCAGAACAGAACCAGAACCCCAACAGAACCAGAACCAGAACTCCAACAGAACCCCAACAGAACCCCAACAGAACCAGAACAGAACCAGAACAGAACCAGAACAGAACCGGTCCACCCTGTTTCCGGGGCCCCTGCTGGTCTGGGCTCCCCGGGGCCACGAGGAGGAGCAGGAGACTCACTTGGGGTAGTTGGTGCAGTACTGGGTGTAGATCTCAAAGTATTCACTCTGGAAGGACAAGGAGGACATGAGACGGAGGCAGACGGGGACAGACGGGGACAGACGGGGACAGACGGGGACCGGCCCAGTGGGACTGACCTTGAGGACGAAGCAGCGAGCCACCGCCACCGGGTCGTGGTCACACAGGTCCAGCGCCTGGAGCAGCTCGCTGAGGACAGAGGACACGTCTCACTACCGTCCCCGAGGACGGGACAGACACTCTGTCCAGTCTGGACCGGCAGAGGGACGTCTCACCTGTTGAACTCGTAGATGTCCTCAATGTTTCCAAACAGAGCGCAGACCTGGTCTGGACGGAGACACAACTCTGACGTCTCTATGATGTGAGCCAGGTAGTCCTGAGGGGACGGGGGGGGGACGAGGGGGGGACGGGGGGGGACGGGGGGACGGGGGGGGGACGAGGGGGGACGGGGAGGACGGGGGGGGGACGAGGAAGAGG
>NW_021941383.1:0-90000 GCF_902148845.1 Salarias fasciatus | reverse complement strand
CACACACACACTCACACACACACACACAGAAGCACACAGTCGGACCAGCCTCTCTCTCTGAGGAGTGTTTCGCTGCTCTCTCAGAGAAGTGGGCGGAGCCAAAGGAGCCGCCAGTAAAAAAGAAACAAAGTTTCAGTCTTCATCACTCCTTCCTCTTCACTCTGCTGCTCAGGCCTGCAGAGCAGCCGCTCTCAACACGTCTTAAAGGTGGGGGTCGGAGCAGTCACAGAGGTGGGGGCAGTGAGTTCCAGAGGGTGGGGGGGCGATGGAGGAGGCTCTGTCTCCCCAGGATGGGAGCCTGGTCCTCCACGGCAGGGACAGCAGGGTGGAGGTGGAGGAGCGGAGTGTGAGGGTGGAGCAGGTCTGTGGGGGGGGGGGGGGGGGGGGGGGCAGGTGAGGGAGGGTGGAGCAGGTCTGTGAGGGGGGGGGGCAGGTGATGGAGGGTGGAGCAGGTCTGTGGGGGGGGGGGGCCAGGTGATGGAGGGTGGAGGTGGAGCAGGTCTGTGGGGGGGGGGGGGGCAGGTGATGGAGGGTGGAGCAGGTCTGTGGGGGGTGGAGGGCCAGGTGATGGAGGGTGGAGCAGGTCTGTGGGGGGTGGGGGGGGCAGGTGATGGAGGGTGGAGCAGGTCTGTGAGGGGGGGGGCAGGTGATGGAGGGTGGAGCAGGTCTGTGAGGGGGGGGGCAGGTGATGGAGGGTGGAGCAGGTCTGTGAGGGGGGGGGGGCAGGTGATGGAGGGTGGAGCAGGTCTGTGGGGGGGGGAGGTGATGGAGGGTGGAGCAGGTCTGTGGGGGGGGGGGGCCAGGTGATGGAGGGTGGAGCAGGTCTGTGGGGGGGGGGGGGGCTGAAGATGACTGAAGAGGGTGTGGGGCTGAAGCCGAAGCTTACTTTGCCCTCCTTTATCTCACCGCTGTATGAGAAGAAAACAAACAAACAAAAAACAAAAAACAAAAAGGAAAGACGTTCTCCAGAAGTCAAACCAAGTCAACAAGACAACTGTCCAAACAGAAGAGAACGAAGGGAGCGATGTATTTTCCATTTGTTCCTGTCCATTATTGCTTTATTGCATTATTTCTTCCTCTCCTTTTTGTTCTACTCTCGCTTCCATTATTCATTTCCCTCTCCTGTCCCTATCCTCCTTTTCCGTCCAATTTTCCTCCTTTTTCTTTCATCCTCCCCCTTGCTGAGGCTGCTAAAAATAATGCTTCAAGTAAATCATAAACAGAAATGGGGAAAAAAACAACCAAAAAAAAAAAAAACAAAAACAAAAAAAACCAGAATAATAAATAAGAAATTAGTAAATAAATAAGTTCATTAATTGATGATTAACAAAAAAGAGGAGAGAAAAAAAAAATAAATAAATAAATAAAAAAACTAAGTGTGAGTTTAAAAAGGAGAAGGAAAAGAAAGAAAGAAAGAAAGAAAAGAAAAAAAAGTAGCTAGGTTGTAAATCATGCAGGGTGTGTGATGTTCTGTGTATTGGCTACTACAAGGTCATATATTTGTCAATAACCCTTGTTTTGTATAATTTTTGGAATGTATTGAAAGACTTTGCTCTTTTCAGTTCATTGTCTCGGGAGTTCCAGAGATTCGCCGCTTTAACTGAAGTAGTGTTTCCTTTGGTGTTTGTTGCATTTATTTGATTGAACATCGCGGCGCCCCTCAGACTCTATCTGGTCTCTCTTTGCTGAACAAGTCTTGCATGCAGTCTGGCAGAGTATTATGGTATGCTTTATACATTATAAGTGCTGTGTTTAAGTGTGTTGAATCATCTAGTTTGAGAAGTCGGTTACTAATGAAAAGCGGATTTGTCGGAGCAGGATAGTCGCTATGATTGATTATTCTTATTGCTTTTTTTTGTAGAATGAAGATCGGGTGGATTATTGATTTATACGTGTGCCCCCACACTTCCACACAAGATGTGACATATGGCAATAATAGAGAGCAGTATAGTGTGAGGAGGGATTTTTTATTAACAAAATGTCTTGCTTTATGTAAGACAGCTATTATTTTAGATATTTTTCTTTTTAATTGGTCGATATGGGCCTTCCAATTTAGTTTTTCATCTATTATGACTCCGAGAAATTTAGTTTGGTTTATTTGTTCAATAGCCTTGTCATTAATGGATAGTTTAATTGGGATTTTGATCAATTTGTTCCCAAATATGATAACATTTGTTTTATTTGTATTCAATGATCATTGATTAATATCAAACCATTTTTTAAGAATGTTTCGATCGTTTTCTACTGCATGCAGGAGCTGTTCAAGATCTGGACCGGAGGCATACAGACTGGAATCATCAGCAAATAGGACACAATTGACATTTTGCAGAGCATCACAGATATCATTTATGTATAGTATGAAAAGCTTGGGGCCGAGAACTGAACCTTGTGGAACACCATATGTGATCAGTTTGGTATCGGAGTCGACGCCATTTAGATGCACGTATTGCGTTCTGTCAGTGAGGTAACTCCTGAGCCATGCAAGTGCATCATTACCCCTTATTCCATATCTGCTCATTCTATTGAGTAATGTCTGGTGATGGATGGTGTCAAATGCTTTTCTTAAGTCTATAAACACACCAACTGTGAATTCTGAATTGTCAGTTGCATTTGAAATGCTCTCAATGAATTCGATTACTGCCATTGATGTTGACCTTTTAGCTCTAAAACCATATTGATGATTACTGAGCAGGGCCCGGTGATGGAGAGCTCTGGAGGGGACCAGGAGGAGTGGAAGTGGAGCGCTGGGGGACGGGGAGCTGGGGGGGCTGGGGGGGCTGGGGGACGGGGAGCTGCTGGAGCTGCTGGAGCTGGGGGGGCTGCTGGAGCTGGGGGGGCTGCTGGAGCTGGGGGGGCTGGGGGAGCTGGTGGAGTTGGGGGAGCTGGTGGAGCTGGGGGGGCTGGTGGAGCTGGGGGGGCTGGTGGAGCTGGGGGAGCTGGGGGAGCTGGGGGAGCTGGGGGAGCTGGGGGAGCTGGTGGAGCTGGGGGAGCTGGTGGAGCTGGGGGGGCTGCTGGAGCTGGGGGGGCTGGGGGAGCTGGTGGAGCTGGGGGAGCTGGTGGAGCTGGTGGAGCTGGTGGAGCTGGGGGGGCTGGTGGAGCTGGGGGAGCTGGGGGAGCTGGGGGAGCTGGGGGGGCTGGTGGAGCTGGGGGGGCTGGTGGAGCTGGTGGAGCTGGTGGAGCTGGGGGGGCTGGGGGGGCTGGTGGAGCTGGGGGAGCTGGTGGAGCTGGTGGAGCTGGGGGAGCTGGGGGAGCTGGTGGAGCTGGTGGAGCTGGGGGGGCTGGGGGGGCTGGGGGAGCTGGTGGAGCTGCTGGAGCTGGGGGGGCTGGGGGAGCTGGTGGAGTTGGTGGAGCTGGGGGAGGACCGGGGGGATGTGTTGACGGAGCGGGTGTGGGTGAGGAGGCAGAGATTTTCCAGGAGCACACTAGAAAACGAGGGCTATGTGAAACTTCCCACAATGCCCTGGGAAATGGCGAAGAAAACATCCGTGGCAGCAAAGAAATCTACAGATGTGAGTATTTTTTGTTAAAAAAACAAAGCAAAGCGCTACTTTAAGGTGGCTGCAGTGTTCCGACAGCTCGTTCGCGTTCAGGGCATCTGCTCATGTAACGTTTTCATTTCTGCACGACCATCACGACACGTTTTATTGACACGACCGCGGCCGATAAGACACCCGGGAACCTGCCGTTGCTGCTCCGCTGGTAAAGCAAACGTTACCGGAGCATCATGAGGCATCACCGGTAACGTTAACGGTCAGGGGCCAAAAGTGTCGTCTGTTTCTCTGACCAAACCAACAAACGAAAAAGGAAAAAACGGCTCAATTTTCCTTTTTTCGTTTTCAACAAAAAACAAAAAAACGTTTTTTTTCTTTCTCAGTTCAAAACCAAAAACCAAACCAACACAAGCAAATCACGGCCGAATTGTGTTTTTTGGATTCAATGTTTCATTTTTTCGTTTCAGGTCTCAAAACCAAAAAACAGAAGCACGTGACCCCTGACCTCACGGGTCAAATGGACTCCCTACCAAAATAAAAGCCTTACTAATAAATGGGTAATAAAAGGTAAATTACGTTAAATAGCGTTTTTATTTTTGCACAGCATTTATTGCATACACTGCTGGGCTTGTAAGAATGTTCAATCAATCAATCAATGTATTTCTGTACAGCCCAGTATCACAACAGCAGCTGCCTCAGAGGCTTCAGGATGTTACTTTGGTTGGTAAAAATAAAAACAGTGAATAAGCATCATGTTAACATGTCAAATTCACAGTAAGGAGACAAAACGAAGCAACCACCGCCTTAGACCCTCACATCCGGCAAGAACAAACTCCAGAAACCCAGTGGGAAGAATGTTAGAAAATCATAATAATAATTATTATTATTATTAACAACAATACTACTACGACTACTACAATAATAATAATAATAATGATGATTCCAGGTCTGCTGCCTGGCCTGCTTACATCTGATTCGCGGACGCGAGATCGTTAAGTGTTCACCTTTCCGATAAGTGCGACATGTCTGTTGATCATAAAGTACGTGGGTCGCTTTAACTTGGTGACATGTCAGCTGCACGGCGGCGCTCATGAGAAACGTTTCCCTCTTTCGCCCAGTAGATGGCAGTGTGAGCCAGTTTAGAAGAAGATCCAGTTCAGTTGAGGGACTGACGGTCCGAACGCACTGGACGCGGTAGCGCCCCGCACGCGGTAGCGCTGTAGCGCCCCGCACGCGGTAGCGCCGCGCACGCGGTAGCGCTGTAGCGCCCCGCACGTGGTAGCGCTGTAGCGCCCCGCACGCAGTAGCGCCGCGCACGCTGTAGCGCCGCGCACGCTGTAGCGCCCCGCACGCGGTAGCGCTGTAGCGCCCCGCACGCAGTAGCGCTGTAGCGCCCCGCACGCAGTAGCGCCGCGCACGCAGTAGCGCCGCGCACGCTGTAGCGCCCCGCACGCGGTAGCGCCGCGCACGCGGTAGCGCCATAGCGCCGCGCACGGCGCTTCTGATCGCCTCCCATCTTAACCTATCTGACCGACTGACACAACGTGCACAGTGACGCCGTTCGCCCGCTCCGCTTCGTTCTATTTTTCACGCGAGCCGCGAGCGCCGAGAGCGCCTTGTGTCAAGCTGGATCCAGCAGGTCGGACCAGACAGGAAGTCAGAAACAGAAAAGGCAAGAGAGTCCGGACAATTTGCAAAATAAAATAAATTAAATGATGATTAGTTACGGTGTTGCTCGTCCGTCTGTCACCGGGTCTAATCACAAGAGAGACGGACACACACACACACACACACACACACACACACACACACACACACACACACACACACACACCCTGGACATGAGCAGGGGACCAGACTCGAAATGGTTCATAAAATTACACACAAATACTAAAGACAGCAACAAAACAGAAAAGGAGCAGGACACATATGAACTAAACACTCCCTCCAGCGTCTCCGGAGCTCAGAGGTGCACCGGACACTGCTCTGCCCCGGTTTGACACAAGCTTGAATCATTTTATCATCAGAGTCCATGAGTCGCTTAACAAACTTAAAAATAGAATTTCTAATAACAGCCTCAGTGTTCTGACATTATTTTGCACAAAGAACTGGCTCACACTGCCATCTACTGGGCGAAAGAGGGAAACGTTTCTCATGAGCGCCGCCGTGCAGCTGACATGTCACCAAGTTAAAGTGACCCACGTATTTTATGATCAACCGATAATGTAATGTGTTACTGTCTTTATGTCATGGAAAGACTTCCGTTAGTAAAAATTGTATTTTTTCACAGGTGTCCAGGCTACGGTGTCAAACACCAGGACGTATTTAGGAAAGAACTCTGTCACTGTAAAATTAAAAAAACAAAACAAAAACAACAGTTTTTTTGTGCATGTCTTTTCTGAAACAGAAGGGGGCGTCTTCTCCGTGTGACGTCAGCGGCTCAAGACGCATCTCTTCCTGCTTTTCTGTGATTCTGTTGTTTCTTTTCCCGTTTTGTGTTGTTTTTGTTGTCTTTTATCCTTTGTTGTTTATGATGTGTAAAGCACTTTGTGACTCAATGATCTTGAAAGGTGCTGTACAAATAAAGTTTATTATTATTATTATTATATTTTGTGTCAGAACTTTTCTCTCATATTTCACTTTACTTTTTATCCAGGGAAGAAGAACAAGAAGAGGAAGAGGAGCAGCAGCCTGATTCACTGTTTGAAAGAGGAAGGAGCAGAAAGAGAGTGAAGCCAGAACTCAGCGTCTCTTCAGCCTTGTTGCCAGATGCTAATATTTAATCCGTGTCCAGCCACGGTGTGTCGGATTTCATTATTGTTCTGGTTAGTTCAGTACAGAAGAGGCCGTTTTTGGTTTTACAGAACGACTGGTTTGAAAAAAATGTTTACTTTGGTTGTTGTGCAGTATTGATGGAGGATGTTCACACAGCTTCATCCTTTCACAAGTTTACACTATTTTATTCATTTTGGAGCAAAAAAATGAAAACTGCTGCTGGTGGTGCCAGCTGCATAATAAAATGCATTCTTTGTCATTTGTATGAATTATTATGAACATTTTTATGCAGCCCACAGAAAAAGCAGAAAAAACAATCCAGTTGCCCCGGAGACGAGATCAGCGCCGCTGGAGACGATGGAGAACGACCCGGCGTCAGGGCAGTCCGCCGGGGGGGCCGCGGCGACGTGTGACGGTCTGGAAGGGTGGTCCCGTTTCTGAGGGGGGGTTCCAGGCCCCGCCCCTCCACACCCCGTTTCCAGGGGCAGGGCAGGGGGGGGGGGGGTTGAGGGCAGGGCGGGGGGGGGGGGTTGAGGGCAGGGCGGGGGGGGGTTGAGGGCAGGGCGGGGGGGGGGGGTTGAGGGCAGGGCGGGGGGGGTTCAGGGCAGGGCGGGGGGGGGGGGTTGAGGGCAGGGCGGGGGGGTTCAGGGCGGGGGGGGAGGGTTGAGGGCAGAGCGGGGGGGAGGGATGAAGGCAGGGTGGGGGGGGGTTCAGGGCAGGGCGGGGGGGGTTCAGGGCAGGGCGGGGGGGTTCAGGGCAGGGCGGGGGGGGTTCAGGGCGAGGGTGGGGGGGGGGGGAATCAGAGAAGTGGAGTTGGGCCTTGGACCGTCTGAGCTGAGCAGGGTTTGGACTTGGAAGCAGAGACTGGTTGGAGGACTCTGGACAGAAAGGGACGGTTGGAAATGGGCCGGACGGTTGCAGGGTTGTCGAGTGGAGACCAGGTTTGTTGAGGACGGGGTGACGGCAGCCGGCTGGAGAGACTGGGACAGATCCGGGTGAGACGAGGAGTTTAGGGTTTGCCTGATGAGTGGAGGGATTATGGGAAGACTGTTGATTATTCAGGACAGGTGTGAAACTTCGGTTCACTTTCAGACGTCTTTAAACAGCACAGTAACAAAGAGCTGATCGTGATGGGCGACTTGAATCTCCACTGGTTAAATAAGGCACGAAGAAAGAAACTCAAGGACATCGCAAGCAGTCTTCACATGACGCAAATGATAAACTCTCCTGCCAGAACAGCACAACCCTCTCCAACCCTCCCAGATCTGAGCTTCACTAACAAACCTGATCGCTGACAGAAACATACAACTTCACAACCACAACATGACTCTGACAACTCGGAAACGCTCGAAAGATTGATATAAAGACACACAAAGTTCAAGGCGCATGCGTTTTATACCTAAAAAAGATAGAGAGGGGCGAGAAAACCAACTTAAATATGTCCCATGGAACGATGTTGTCCCGTGGGTTGACACCAGTCAGGCTTGTGAAGAAATAATGACAAAAATAAAAGAAATGATCTCCAAATATACAAAAACACAGACCCGAAAACAAGGTACAAAAGAGAAAATACCTTGGATGAATGAAACAATTTGGAACTTAATGAAAAACAGGGACTCTGCTCTAAAGCGAGCTAACAAAACCCGCCAAAATGCGGATCGTGTGGTATTTAAAAGTCTGAAAAATAAAGTTACTGCACTTCTCAGAAAGGCGAGGGCTGCCTTTCACCTGGACATAATCAAAGCAGCAAAAGGAAATATCGGACAGTTATGGAAAAGTAAACGTACAGGTAGAGGACAGATAAGAAATGAAGAAATAACTTGAAATATAAACGGCACCATTATTACTGACAGCTCTGAAGCTAGCGACGACTTTAATTCAACTTGATTCAGTCAGTACAAACTAAACAAAAACGTTACTCAGACATGCAGCAGTGGAATTATAATAAACAACAAAAACGGACTGCGATTAGAAGTGACTAGTGAACCTAAAGTGAATGAAATCCTCTCCTCACTGTCCCGCTCACGGTCCAAGGATGTATTTTATAAAAACATATAAAGATATTCAAACTCCACCCATAACAAAACTCATGAACCAACCTATTGCTGAAAACACCTTCCCCTAAAGCAGGGAATGAACAAGACATTAAAGCTGCATTAAGGAGTTTGCACGTTTTATGTGAAACAGCGCCCCCTGCAGGCCTTGGGCGTAACGCAGCTTAGAGAAAAACTCGTCCCTGTGGCTCCCGTGCACGTTAGAGAGGAACTCCTTCCTCGCTGGTTCAGCAGCGCTGCAGTAAGATGTCAGTGTCTCCCCCTGGTGGAGTCTGCTGGAGCTGCAGTGCTAGAAGCCAGTCTGTTCTGACTTCCTGGAAGATCCTGCTCAGTTGTTGCTCACTAAGCATCTGGCGGAGTAATGGCGGACAAAATGAAACCTAACCAGCCGGAGCGCGCATTACGTCATTCCTTTCAAATTCTCCCCAAAGAAACTCTGGAGCCGGACCGGCACTGTGACTTTCCACTGACAGTTCAGCCTGTTGGAGGTTCTGGTGATGAATCTGTCAGGGCTCATTGGACACAGCATTAAACATGTGGAACATATTTATGGTGGAAAATAAGTATTTTTAAAGTTGAAAAACTCCTTAATGCACCTTTAACAACTCCAGACCAATAAGCATTCTTCCCGTATTGTCAAAACCTCTTGAAAAAGTGGTCACTGAGCAGCTCGCACAACATCTGGAGGATGAAGGATGATTACATCCCGTGCAGTTTGGGCTTCGGGCTAACCACTCAACCCAAACTGCATGCTGCCTTCTCACCCAGACAATAAAACAGAGTCTGGATGACGGAGGAGTTGTAGGTGCAATATTTTTAGATCTGCGTCAGGCATCGATACCGTAAGTCATCCCATATTACTTAACAAACTAGCACATCTTAAATTGTCCACAAGTCCTCTCTTTGGCTAAAATCATACTCGTCTGGACGAACCCAACGCGTCCGTATCGACAATACCGCGTCCCGTACTGCAGCCACAGACACCGGCCTGCCACAGGGTTCCAACATCGGACCACTTCTCTTTTCCCGATATATAAACCAGCTGCCGTGTGCGTGCCAGGGCGTGAACATCCAAATGTATGCTGACGATACGCTTGTTTACACCTGGAGGAAAGACGCAGAGCAAGTGGCCACGAAGCTTCCATCGGCGATGGAAAAAGTGACCAAATGGCTTCATGATTCATGTCTCACACTCAGTGTTGAGAAAACGGCCACAACGCACTTTGTAAATAACAACAAGCAATCGTCTTTCCCAGGCATGACTGTGAATGCAGAAAGAGTACAAAATGTAACAGAGTATGGATACCTGGGCGTCACGTTAGACCCACATCTCACCTTTAAAAAACATGTAAACAAATGTGCCACAGTATGAAATACAAGATCAAAACATTCAAACGCATCAGAAATTCTTTACCGCTGCAGGCAGCTCTGACTTCTTTAACAGCATGATCGTGTCCAGACTTTATTACTGCATGACCTGCTGGTCCCGGCCAGGAAAACCACCCTGAGGCCGCTGGAAGCACTGCACAAACAATCACCAAATTCTAGACAAGAAGCCACGCCAACACCGCCACTGCACAATCCTTCAAAATACAGAACGTTAAACTCAACAACATCCAGAAATATGCCTCAATTAGAATGACACACAAAACATTCAATCCTCTGCACGTCTTCAGAACCTTCTCCAGGACACCTCGGCAGTAACATCGCCGTCCACACGAGCTTCTTCCACTGGGCAATGCCATATACCAAGACTTAACACACCTGCCAGCCAGCCTTCTCTTACAGAGCTATTCAGGACTGGAATCACCGGCCAACCGCTCTGAAAACTCAGATGATCTCACCTTCTCCACAGAGCTGAAACAGTGGCTGGGGAACAACCAACACTGCCAACACACACCGGGTTCTGAAGATCTGAGCTATGAGCCCGAACGCGTATGAACAGGCCTGAAGGTGTAAATGTGCAATATTTTATATGTAAATGTGGGTGTTTCTAACTTCTATTGTGACATTGTAAATGATGTGTGTATGTAAACAGAGCATGGATTTGATTGTGTGTCTGGGTTGTGATGAGATTGTGTGGACAAACGTTGCCTGTGTGAGTGCCAGGTAACTGAGAGAGGGAATACTCAACTGCTTGTGTTGATGTAATGTAAGTAAACTTTATCCTTGTAAGCAGGGCTGCAGATGGAAACGAGCTGTGAAGCTGGAATCTGGACTTCGTCCCTTCAGATAAAGACTAAACTGAACTAAACACACTCTCGGCCTCTCGTGTTACTGATGAATATTTCAAATAAACAACGACTTTGCCAAGTATTCAGTATCTGTCACCTGCATTTGGACGTTATTGAAAATGTTGTATTGAACGACACAATTACCACAAACGTTACCACAAAGACAGTAAAGACGAGGCGTCGGGGAGCCGCTGGCGGTCAGGCCTGGAGGCAGCGCAGCGGCACGCCGGAATGACGGAGAAAGGCGGAAGCAGTCCAGAAGGAAACCAGCCTCCTTCAGTCAGCCCTGTGAGCCCGCCCGACCCTGCAGCACCAGCAGGAACTCCGAACCCAGAGCAGCGGTTCTGCTGGGCCTGCGTGGCTGGTGGTCTTTGGGGAATCGGAGCTCGCCTTGATCCAGATCCAGATCCAGATCCAGATCCAGGTCCAGATCCAGGTCCAGATCCAGATCCAGATCCAGATCCAGATCCAGGTCCAGATCCAGGTCCAGATCCAGATCCAGATCCAGCACAGCTGCTGCTGTGGGGTTATCGACGGATCAGCAGGAGGTCAGAACAGCTGCAGCCCCCTTCAGAGAGGTCGTCGAGGTTTTGGGGACAGGTGGCGGTCCCGCAGGCCGGGGAGCGCTGACGGGACTCATCGAGACGAGGACTCCGAGTAACAAGTCAGCTGGTTATGAGAATCCAAAAGGAGATCATTCAGTGGTGAGACAGGGTGAGCGGATCACCGGCTGAGGCTGTGGGACGTCCAGGACGGGAGCGAGACGCCCGTGTTCTGCTCTGTCCTCGCTGAACCTGGAAATGCCGGCACGCTTTCCCAACTGGACTGGCAGGTTTGAAGGGGCTGAAGTGTGAGTTTTCCTCCGGGGGACTCGGCCCGCCCTCCGTCAACGTGGCTCAGGAAACCAAACCAAGAAGGGCCTGGAGCGACGCCCCGCCCGCTGAGCTTCAACCGCAGACCGTCGTCCTGTGGCGCGGCTGTGGAAGCAGCACAGGGCGGATTCCGCTGTCCTCTGGACTGAAGTGAGACCCACATGAGTCTCCTCAGCTGCATGGACAGAGAAGCTGAGGACGCCGAGGACGGAGATGAAGAGGGACGGCGAGACGCACTGTGGAGACGCTGTGCGCCGTGGACGTCGGGGCGTTCCCTCTGGTTCTGTTTGGTTCTGTTTGTTCAGCGTTGTGTTCTGTGGACGTCGATGCAAACAAGTCTGTTCAAGAAAAACCTGTTTACTCTGGAAATGTCTCGAACATTTACAGAATAAAGTTTAAATTGTTGTAACCATCGTAAAATGTGCGGCCAGCGGCCGTCATGAGGAGGACGCAGGAAGAAACGCCAACATTTTCTGTAAAAAACTAAACATCACAAAAAGTAAACCTGCAACGTCCCCGAACCTGCAGTCTGGACAAGAGGGACGCAGGGACACACCAAAAATCAACAGTACTCTAAAAATGCTGGACAGCAGGACGTGGTGCTGAAGGACGGACGTCCTGCTGGACAGTAGGACGTGGTGCTGAAGGACGGACGTCCTGCTGGACAGTTGGACGTGGTGCTGAAGGACGGACGTCCTGCTGGACAGTAGGACGTGGTGCTGAAGGACGGACGTCCTGCTGGACAGTTGGACGTGGCGTGGGGGGCGTCTGCAGTGGAGGGTCCTGGTTCCCGGCCCGGCCAGAGGAGCCTGGTGCTGGAGGCGGAGCCGTGGTCCCGGGCGGTCCCGGGCGGTCCCGGGCGGTCCCAGGCGGTCCCGGGCGGTCCCAGGCGGTCCCGGGCGGTCCCGGGCGGTCCCGGGCGGTCCCAGGTGGTCCCGGGCGGTCCCAGGTGGTCCAGACGGTGGACCAGGGTTCAGCGCAGATGCAGTTGTGTCCATTTTTAAAAAAAAATTTTTTTATTGATTTTATTCGGTCATGAAGAACAACAAAAAACTAAATAAATAATAAGAAATACACAGCAAGCAAGACACGTATGTGTACATATCTATATATACACACACACATACACATATATATACATACATGGTCATATATGCATACATATGTACATGTGCATGCGTACATACATACATGGTTAACTTGTTGACTGAAGAGGGTGTCGGGCTGAAGCCGAAGCTTACTTTGCCCTCCTTTAACTTACCGCTGAATGAGAAGAAAACAAACAAAAAACAAAACAAAACAAAAAGAAAAGACATTCTACAGAAGTCAAACCGAAGTCAGCAAGACAACTGTCCAAATAGAATCCATGATGAGCATGTGGCCGGCGGACTGCCGCGGGTCCTGCCTGGGAGGAGGACTTCATGCTCTGCAGCGCCGGTGAAGTCCTGAAACCCAGACCTGAGCCGAGTCTCGGACCGGCGCTCCGCTCAGACCTGGGACTGACTGACCGGCGGTGTGGTCAGCGGCGTCCCCGGCAGGTGGAGCCGCAGGCCGTCGGCGGGTCCAGGACGGGTTTACCCCCCAGGATCTGGAGGAGCTGGTCCTGCCAGGCCAGGCTTCCTCCGACCGTCGCCCCAGGTTTGTGCAGTTCGATTTTAATGTCGTCCGTCCTCAGACCCTCTGTGGTCCGGCACCGGGGGCGAGCCAGGCCCGTTCAGCAGCTGACTGCAGGCGCCGTGCACCGCGCCGTGCACCGCGCCGTGCACCGCGCCGTGCACAGCGTCGTGCACAGCGCCGTGCACCGCGCCGTGCACCGCGCCGTGCACCGCGCCGTGCACAGCGTCGTGCACAGCGTCGTGCACGTGGCTGAGAGCTGAGCGTCCACAGACTCTTCTTCCATCTGTTGAAGAGGGTTCGTCCCCCTGGAGCTCCTGGTCCCTCCAGTCGCCCGTCCTCTTTCTGCCAGTTGGACCTGAGGTCCCTGTCGGGCCCTGGTCCAGGACCAGCATCCAGACTGGGTCCAGCTACAGGTCCACCCCGCCGCTCAGAGACCAGGTCCACCCCGACGCTCAGAGACCAGGTCCACCCCGCTGCTCAGAGACCAGGTCCACCCCGACGCTCAGAGACCAGGTCCACCCCGACGCTCAGAGACCAGGTCCACCCCGACGCTCAGAGACCAGGTCCACCCCGCCACTCAGAGACCAGGTCCACCCGACGCTCCGAGACCAGGTCCACCCCGACGCTCAGAGACCAGGTCCACCCGACGCTCCGAGACCCCCCCATTCAGCCGCTCTCGGGGCGGGCGAGTTAGAGCGACAACTAGAGCGAGTGGCGCTGTCACACCGACCCAGTGGCGCCGTGCTCGGTCCAGAACTCTGTCAGGTCCAGATAAAGTGGGTCGGAGTGAAAACCCTCAGAGAACTGGCGGTCCTCTCACATGTGGAGTCCAGCTTCCTGTGCGGCCGGCGCCAGACCTGCAGTGAGTCCTCCTCCCTGCAGTGGAAACGAGCGCCGGGACGTGTCAAACATCTGGGACGTGTCAAACATCTGGGACGTGTCAAACATCTGGGACGTGTCAAACATCTGGGACGTGTCAAACATCTGGGACGTGTCAAACATCTGGGACGTGTCAAACATGAGACGGCGGCACTGCAGAGACCAGCTGATTACACTTTATACTGCTGCTTCTTTTCCAACAGTATGTTTATTTGTATTTTATCATTTAAAATGAAATATACAGTTTTCACCAGAAGAGCCTCTCAGACCAACCCTGTCTCCACAAAATTACGTTCTGAGAAAACTAAACTGCATTCTCAAATACGTTTCAGAGGAACCTAGTTTGTCCCTTATTATGTTCGACTTCAACATATCTTTTTTTTTATTTTTTCATTACCCTTGGTCTGAAACGGATTTTTTTTCCTGCTTTTTCTTCGTCATGTTGGTGGGTAAAAATGAGCCTGTATATTCATCTGGGATGCATTTTACTCTTCTGAAAAGACATTATGTTTATTTACTCCTTTTTTATGGATGTTTGAAGGTTCCATGCAGTCTTTTTCAACTTATTCTTGCCGTTAATCATATGCACGCACACCGAGCTCTCACATTGTGTAGTGACGAGGGCTGTTTTGGAGCTAATAATTACCTCCTGATGTATTTCTAACATACCTGTTTTGGGGTTGTTGTTTTTTAAGAGCAGCTCCAACAAGATCTGCCACCAGAGAAGACAGCTGGAGCTTCTCCGACGCTGCACTGCGCGTCCTGATCACCATGGAAACCAAGTCGCCGTTCTGCAGTCATCTGAAAGTGATTACAACATTATCGTTCTTCACTGTTGTTTATTTCTGATAAAATAAACGTGTATTTCCCCTCACAGCGGTCTGCATGCTCCTCGTTACTTCCACCTTACGACAAGTCCCAATATGAAACGACCACATTGCTAATTTATGATCCAAATATTAATTCATGGTCCAAGTTATGACCAAGATCTATATTTTAAAATCAAGTATCTCCTATTGGTCACGTAAATATTATCACGGAGAATCACGGACTGAATGTTTTTTTTTTTTTTTTTTTTTTTTTTTTTATAACAGAGGGCTTTGCTCCGAGAAGTTTGAGCACAAATACAATTCTCTGCATTAAATAATGACTTCAGGTAGACTTTCAAAACATAACAAAATCACTAAAATCGTTTCTGAAACAGATCAGAAGCCACAATATGAAACAATTAAAAAAAATGACGATCGAACGGAGAAGTCTCTAAATTATAATTTACACAATGCTTCTCTAGCAATAAATGTACATTTTTATCTTCATATTTTCCACTCGGTTTATGGATGTGATCTGCAGTTTTTTTGTTTAAATGCGCAATCTGTCTGTTTTGTCTTCTAAAATGCCGCCCCGCTGGTTGCTAGGCTGTTGCTATGGACTCTGAACTCTGACCCGGAAGTACGTCACGGACTGATTTTTTTTTGTTAAACGGAGCGACTTTCTGCTCTTAAACTAATTATATTTGTCTATAAATACGCTTCTGTGCATTATATAACAAGTTCTGTTTAATTTTAAGAGTAATATTTATTTTGAATCAGATGTGTGTTTTCATCTTCATACATTTGCTGAAAAAAGTTTGTTATAAATCAAGCAATCGTTAAATCGATCACTCTGTCTGCAGTTATGTGTTATAACATTAAGATCAAACGTTTTTAACTGTTTTAATAGTATTCCAGTAGATTATGAAGAATTGACGTAACGACAACAAAGAAGAAAAGGGTGACAAATCAACTCATTTCTTTAAGATAGATAGAACTTTATTCATA
This sequence comes from Salarias fasciatus, assembly GCF_902148845.1. Lineage (NCBI taxonomy): Eukaryota > Metazoa > Chordata > Actinopteri > Blenniiformes > Blenniidae > Salarias > Salarias fasciatus. The sequence continues at coordinate 74,261 of NW_021941383.1, read as the reverse complement.
CCTTTGGTGTGTACCTGAGGATAAAAGTCGATCTAAAAGCAGCACAACACCAGCATCACGTGCGCGTGTGCAGAGGAGAAGAAGCCCAATCCTGAAAAATGGACTTTTAGATATGATACTTTTATTAATCCCCACATGGGGAAATTCAAGGGTCATTCAGTAGCAACACATAAAACAGAACAGAATAACAATAAATAGCATTTAAAAAACAACAGAAAAAAAAGAAGAATCCCGTGTATAAACCCCAGCACATAATGTTACATTAACAGTGCTCATTATAAAATCGAATGGCAGCAGGAATGAATGTTCTCCTAAAGCGCTCTGTCCTACAGCGCACTGAGAGGAGACGGTCTGATCTGTGGCTCCTCTGAGCAGACAGAGTCTCATGTAGAGGCTGCCTGGTGTTACTGAGGATGGATGGACTGTTATGAGCTGTTAACATGGTTAGTGTGTGATTGGCTCACAAAAACTTCTTTTTGGTTGATGTTCTCTTCATTCATGCATATTTGAGTATTCTGTAAGAATAATTAGTGCAAACTCTAGCTCCCTTCACACGACTGATGTGCAGCATGGTGGCGTACTTCAGCATGAAGGAGAACCTCTCAACACAGAGGTGCTGCACTAGATCCACCAGACGGAGCTGCAGAGGCCTTCTCTCCAACTTCAGTGTAAAATACACACTGCAAGGCCTGTTTCTTTCTTTCTTCATGCTGTGAGAGCTGGATTATTGTCAGACAGTCCTCTAGAGGTGCCCCACAAGGTCATTAAACCCTCTGAAGCATGAGACATGAAGCCTGTTATGACCTTTGACCTCTGTTGCTCTATTGCTCTTATTTGACCTCCACAGCAGACACAGACCTAAAACTTGAACTGCGAGGCCTCTGGGAGCTATAAAATCGTGACCTGTTGGACTTTTTTCATAAGCTCCTCCCAAACAGGAAGCCTGTTGGGATGTCCCAAATGTTTGCCACAGTGTCCAGTTAAAAGAATCCAGTTAAAAGAATCAATTAAGCATCATCATTTGGTCAGATTTGCTTTATTTGGCGAAACCTTTAGGCTTTATCATCAGCTGATGATAAAGCCTCTCAGAGCCTTTGTAAGCAGTCTGGAGTCGGGATCAAATCAGAGGCCAGAGCGCTGACTCAGACAAACCCCAACTCCAATAAGCAGCTTCTCAAACCCTGGCAAAGTGGTACTCCTAAACTCCCCTCCTACAATTTCAATTTTCTGGGTAGAAAGGCAACATTTTATATCAGAACCTGGATTTGATCCTCCAGACTGCTTCCAAAGGCTCTGAGAGGGTAAAGGTCACAGACTCTGATTCCCCCAGTGTCATCAGCTGATAAAGTCGTTTCCATTCAACTTAGGAAGTTGAAATGTTAGTATGTTCTTCTGTCTTCCCTCAGGATCACATCTGCGGTGGTTTAACTCCATCAAGTCCTTTCTGCTGCCCATACAGGGCGCCGCAGTGTGCAGTAAAAAGAATCAATAAAGCATCATCATTTGGTCAGATTTGCTCCAAATAAGCTGAGATTTGTGGGATGTGTTCACACCTCTGCCAGAAAGTCATATGTAGAATTTGGAAGCCCCACTTCCTTCCTGAAGCTACTTCCTGTTTGGGAGGAGCTTATGAAAAAAGTCCAACAGGTCACGATTTTATAGCTCCCAGAGGCCTCGCAGTTCAAGTTTTAGGTCTGTATCTGCTGTGGAGGTCAAATAAGAGCAATAGAGCAACAGAGGTCAAAGGTCATAACAGGCTTCATGTCTCAGCGAGGCCTCAGAGGGTTTAATGACCTTGTGGGGCACCTCTAAAGGACTGTCTGACAATAATCCAGCTCTCACAGCATGAAGAAAGAAAGAAACAGGCCTTGCAGTGTGTATTTTACACTGAAGTTGGAGAGAAGGCCTCTGCAGCTCCGTCTTGTGGATCTAGTGCAGCACCTCTGTGTTGAGAGGTTCTCCTTCATGCTGAAGTACGCCACCATGCTGCACATCAGTCGTGTGAAGGGAGCTAGAGCTTGCACTAATTATTCTTACAGAATACTCAAATATGCATGAATGAAGAGAAACATCAACCAAAAGAAGTTTTCGTGAGGTAATCACACACTAACCATGTTAACAGCTCATAAAAGTCCATTTTTCATGATAGAGCTACTTCTCCTCTGCACACACGCACGTGATGCTGGTGTTGTGCTGCTTTTAGATCGACTTTTATCGTCAGGTCCCACCAAAGGTATGAATAAAGTTCTATCTATCTTAAAGAAATGAGTTGATTTGTCACCCTTTTCTTCTTTGTTGTCGTTACGTCAATACTTCATAATCTACTGGAATACTATTAAAACAGTTAAAAAAGTTTGATCTTAATGTTATAACACATAAATGCAAACAGATTGATCAATTTAATGATTGCTTGATTTATAACAAACTTGTTTCAGCAAATGTATGAAGATGAAAACACACATCTGATTCAAAATAAATATTACTCTTAAAATTAAACAGAACTTGTTATATAATGCACAGAAGCGTATTTATAGACAAATATAATTAGTTTAAGAGCAGAAAGTCGCTCCGTTTAACAAAAAAAAATCAGTCCGTGACGTACTTCCGGGTCAGAGTTCAGAGTCCATAGCAACAGCCTAGCAACCAGCGGGGCGGCATTTTAGAAGACAAAACAGACAGATCGCGCATTTAAACAAAAAAACTACAGATCACATCCATAAACCGAGTGGAAAATATGAAGATAAAAATGTACATTTATTGCTAGAGAAGCATTGTGTAAATTATAATTTAGAGACTTCTCCGTTCGATCGTCATTTTTTTTAATTGTTTCATATTGTGGCTTCTGATCTGTTTCAGAAACGATTTTAGTGATTTTGTTATGTTTTGAAAGTCTACCTGAAGTCATTATTTAATGCAGAGAATTGTATTTGTGCTCAAACTTCTCGGAGCAAAGCCCTCTGTTATAAAAAAAAAAAAAAAAAAAAAAACATTCAGTCCGTGATTCTCCGTGATAATATTTACGTGACCAATAGGAGATACTTGATTTTAAAATATAGATCTTGGTCATAACTTGGACCATGAATTAATATTTGGATCATAAATGAGCCATGTGATCGTTTCATATTGGGACTTGTCGTAAGGTGGAAGTAACGAGGAGCATGCAGACCGCTGTGAGGGGAAATACACGTTTATTTTATCAGAAATAAACAACAGTGAAGAACGATAATGTTGTAATCACTTCCAGATGACCGCAGAACCGCGTCTTGGTTTCCATGGTGATCAAGACCCGCAGTGCAGCGTGGGAGAAGCTCCAGCTGTCTTCTCTGGTGGCAGATCTTGTTGGAGCTGCTCTTAAAAAACAACAACCCCAAAACAGGTATGTTAGAAATACATCAGGAGGTAATTATTAGCTCCAAAACAGCCCTCGTCACTACACAATGTGAGAGCTCGGTGTGCGTGCATATAATTAACGGCAAGAATAAGTTGAAAAAGACTGCATGGAACCTTCAAACATCACTAAAAAAAGAGTAAATAAACATAATGTCTTTTCAGAAGAGTAAAATGCATCCCAGATGAATATACAGGCTCATTTTTACCCACCAACACGATGAAGAAAAAGCAGGAAAAAAATCAGTTTCAGACCGAGCGTAATGAAAAAATAAAAAAAAAGATATGTTGAAGACGAACATAATAAGGGACAAACTAGGTTCCTCTGAAACGTATTTGAGAATGCAGTTTAGTTTTCTCAGAACGTAATTTTGTGGAGACAGGGTTGCTCAGACACAAAACACAAGAACACTTAACATGTGACAGCAGCGCCTCCCGGTGGGAGTCTACACACACTACTCTGGGTCCATGAAGGAGAAGGTCATCCTTCACGCAGCTCCCAGGTTCTTCTTCTTCTTGATCATCAGTTAAATGCGAAGCGTCCGCTATCGGCTGTAAAAGGTCTTTAAATACAGCGAAGCGGCTGTTTTCTCCTGTCAGTCGGTCCGCTTGTTGCTCCAGAGCGGAGCAGCACCGTTCAGCCGCTCCCCAACACTCGGCCTACTCACGTTTTTCCAATGCAATGCAGTCAGTTTCTTCGCTTGTAATAAACAAAAATCAATAAAAAGTCTTTCACTTTTTGTTACTCTACAGTTCTTGGGATAAAAACCTAAAATAATAAAAGACGGATCCAGTGGCGGCTCTTTGAAAATAATACATTTAACACTTCGGTTTATTAAAGCCCAGAAAATCTTGATTTCCCTACATTCCCAAATCCAGCGTAGCAGAGTTCCCTTTTCTTCTCCACATGTTGTTCGTGCGTCTGGAACATCTGGATTGTATTGATGTAACATCAACACGCCGACGCCACCTGTACTGTAACCACCTCAGCCGAGAACGAACCGTTTGGTTCTGGGCTTTTCACCGAACAGACTACTTCCCATTCCTCCAACGACAAATTTCATTCTAAATCTTCCATGATTCTAATTTTGAGGCTGAATTATCTTTGAAATTAGATTGTAATAATTTATGGAATTCTGATATTGCTCCCTTTTTTGAACTGTCTTTACTGATCATTTCTTCTAACTGGGTGGTTTTGATCCAAAGTAACGTCTTCGTTGAAGACATTTGAAGAAACATTTCTTCTCTATACTGTAACTGGTCGAATGGCACCATGTAACCTGAGCTCGTTAAGCACAGATCTGTGTTTTCTCAGGACCATGCCGAGCCCTTTGCTCACACACTGCATCGGCTCTCGGGGCTGAAGGCCTCCTCCCCCCGGTCGGGGTCGGCCCTGAAACAGCAGCTGGTGCTTCGATCTGCCTTTTCACTCTGGACCTGAACCAAGCCTCTGGCTGCTGGGTTGCTAGCTGTCTTAATTCAATTAACTTCTGTATCAGAAAAAGGTATAAAGGTAACGAAGGACTTCAGATGTTCCTTTCGTTTCGGTCCACTGGGGGTCAGCCTTCGTTTTCAAACAGCGCCTCGTGGAGCGGAGCCGGGCGCCCGGCAGAACCCAGCTGTTTGGACACGTCGGTCCTGCTGGAGTGAAGACAGTCTTATTCCAGCTCGTTTCTTTGTCCATAAAAATTGAATCAGCAGCTTTTTGAACCGTTTGAAGCAGTCAGCAGGGCTGGAGGAATTTTCTGAAAGACAGACAGTAGTTTTGGGAGTATATTCATGTTATAAATATTAATTTGTCCAATTAGAGACGTAGGAGGAAGCATCCATCGTTTGACATCTTCTGCAATTTCTTTACTTACTGAATCATAATTCTGCTGAACAATCAAGTCTAAATGTGGAAGAATTTGTTTCCCTAAGTAAGTAAATGTAGGAACTGATTGGAGCCGGGAAACAGCTGAGGGTGGACGTTCTCCATCTTCTTTATCTAGTAGTACTATAGACGATTCTAATCTGTTAATTGTATATCCTGAAACAATAATCATAATAATAATACATTTTATTTCAAAACGCCTTTCAGGGAACTCAAGGACACTTTACAAGATTAAAACAACAACGACAAGAACAATAATAATACAAATAAAGTCAAGAGAAGATGATGAAGAGGAGGGGCCCCAGGACGGAGCCCTGGGGGACACCTGTGGTGACTGGGGAGGGTCTGAGTTAAATGACTGAAGCTGAGTGAACTGAGGGCGGCCTTTGAGGTCTGAGTGGAACCAGCTGGGGGGGGGGGGGGGGGGGGGGTGTCACAGATCCTGGTTTAAATGAAGAGGGAACCAGAGGAGAGAGAGGAAGGGGTGATGGTGCATGTCAGAGGGAGGAGAGAGAGAAATGTGACCAAACTCATCTGTCAGTTTTAACAAAGCAGGAATCGATGAATTTAAATGTGCGAGGAACAGAATGATGTCATCGGCGTGTACCGGAAGTCTGTGTTCCACCTGACGACCGATTCCAGCGACATCTGGATCTCCTCACAGCGAAGGGTTCCGCTGCTAAAGGGCACACAGGCAGCCCTGACGACAGCCGCGTGTCATGAACACAGGTTTAGAGACATTCTGATTGTTAAAGTTCCTGTGGTTGATGTAAAGACAGTGAACGAGAACATTTTCCAAAAGTAGATCCAAAACCAAAGTGTCTCAGCAGCAGTGTCCCTAACGCGCTACGAATTAACGCGTTTTTTTAATCTGATTACTTTCTTTCAGTAACGAACAATCTAACGCGTTCATCTTTCCAAACCAGTAATCTGATTACTTTCCTAAGTGGCTGTGCCTTACTGCCTCATTATATATGTAGGAGTGAATGTTTCTCCTGCGTTTGGGAGTGACGCCGCAAGTCACGTTCTCCCAGGGGAGGACAGAACGCCGGTCACGCATCACGACTATGATTTCATTTAATTCATTTATTTAATCCGTTCGGCCGACGGACCGACAGCTGCGCGCCACGTCACCGGCTGCCGGAAGGACCGAAGTGCTGCCTGGACGTTTTCTTTCAGTTGTGTCTCAAACCAGAAGCCTTCATGTCACTGCCTGAGGCTGCAGCCCAAGGCCGGGTTAACCATGAGTGCAACTGGCCAGGGGCCCGAGACCCGCAGGGGCCCGAGACCAGCAGGGGCCCGAGACCAGCAGGGGCCCGAGACCCGCAGGGGCCCGAGACCAGCAGGGGCCCGAGACCAGCAGGGGCCCGAGACCCGCAGGGGCCCGAGACCAGCAGGGGCCCGAGACCAGCAGGGGCCCGAGACCCGCAGGGGCCCGAGACCCGCAGGGGCCCGAGATCAGCAGGGGCCCGAGACCAGCAGGGGCCCGAGACCAGCAGGGGCCCGAGATCAGCAGGGGCCCGAGACCAGCAGGGGCCCAAGACCAGCAGGGGCCCAAGACCTGCAGGGGCCCGAGACCCGCAGGGGCCCGAGACCCGCAGGGGCCCGAGACCAGCAGGGGCCCAAGACCTGCAGGGGCCCGAGACCAGCAGGGGCCCGAGACCAGCAGGGGCCCGAGACCAGCAGGGGCCCGAGACCAGCAGGGGCCCGAGACCTGCAGGGGCCCGAGACCAGCAGGGGCCCGAGACCCGCAGGGGCCCGAGACCCGCAGGGGCCCGAGATCAGCAGGGGCCCGAGACCAGCAGGGGCCCGAGACCAGCAGGGGCCCGAGATCAGCAGGGGCCCGAGACCAGCAGGGGCCCGAGACCAGCAGGGGCCCAAGACCTGCAGGGGCCCGAGACCCGCAGGGGCCCAAGACCAGCAGGGGCCCGAGACCTGCAGGGGCCCGAGACCCGCAGGGGCCCAAGACCAGCAGGGGCCCAAGACCTGCAGGGGCCCGAGACCCGCAGGGGCCCGAGACCCGCAGGGGCCCGAGACCAGCAGGGGCCCAAGACCTGCAGGGGCCCGAGACCAGCAGGGGCCCGAGACCAGCAGGGGCCCGAGACCCGCAGGGGCCCGAGACCAGCAGGGGCCCGAGACCAGCAGGGGCCCGAGACCCGCAGGGGCCCGAGACCAGCAGGGGCCCGAGACCCGCAGGGGCCCGAGACCAGCAGGGGCCCGAGACCCGCAGGGGCCCGAGACCAGCAGGGGCCCGAGACCAGCAGGGGCCCGAGACCTGCAGGGGCCTGAGACCTGCAGGGGCCCGAGACCCGCAGGGGCCCGAGACCCACAGGGGCGCACGGCAGGAGCCGCATAACCAGAGCAGAGGCGTCGCTGCAGGGGGGTGGTGGGTTATGAAAACCCCCGGGCCCTCTTCTGGTGAAATCCACTGCCGAGGATTTCTGTTTGTTTGTTTGTTTGTTTGTTTGTTTGTTTAAATGGAGGCGGAATGAGCAGCAGCTGCTTCTCTCCAGCCAGAGGCGCCGCTACTGGCTAGGGCCCCGAGCTGAAGGGGGCCCCGAGGGACGGCTGACATCAGACCATTTCAAAGACAAATTAAAGGCGCAACGCTAGACGCTGCAACGACAGCGTGTGGAAAGTCCCCCTCATGGGGCCCTTTCCGAGTGCTCAGCGGTTAGTTGCTGGTAGGGGGGCCCCGACAGACGGCGGACGGCACTGAAGGACCCTGAAGCGCAGCCTCTCTGCATGTTGTGAGAAAAAGCAGCAGGACTGCAGTGTGGACCATACCACGGCTGGCGGGGGGCTCACTGGGGGGGGGGGCGCGTGCCTCGGAGGGAACATGTCTGCTTTAAGTGACGCTTAAGGCATAGCGCCCCCACGCTTCAATGGTGAGGACCAGTACTGCATGCAGGTCGGCCTCTTTATTAAGTGAAATAGTGATGCTCAAATCATCCATTAAAACTGGCCTAATTCTGCATACGAGGGCGGACCCAAAAGTTCCCGGAATGTGACTGTAACTTTTTATTTCTGACATTTCAAAATAAAACACCACCGTCGCCTTCAAAATAATCTCCATCCGCATTAATGCAGCGCTCCAGCCGTGTCTCCCACTTCACCAATGCGTCGTCAGACCCGGCTGTGATTTGTCTGTCCGCTCCTCCACATCTGCAAACCGCTGTCCCTTCAGCTGCTTCTTCAACCTGGGGAACAAGAAAAAGTCCCTGGAGGCTTCATCTGGAGAATCAGGCGGATGGGAGAGGAGATTCATCTCATTCTCCTCCAGAAACGGCGTGAGGCGCAGCGCCGTGTCCGCTGGCGCTCTGTGGTGGTGGATCAACCGGCTCCACTCCGCCACGACGCTCTGCTTCCTCCTCACATCCTCACGGAGCGTCTGAGGACTTCCTGTAGTAGTCCTGGTTTACAGTCTGACCTGGAGGGACGGACTCGCTGTGGACGAGACCCTGGACAGCCGAGAAGCAGCTCAGCGTTGTTTTCACGCTGAGCGGACCTGACGCGCCGACATCTGGCCCTTCTCAGACCCCCGGACCACTCCTGGACCTGAGTCTTCCCAGAGCAGCATCCTTGTAGGCTTGCTGCAACAAGCTGAGTGTTTCTGCTGCTGTTTTTCCAGCAACAAGCAGAATTTAATGTTCTGCTCTGGCTTCACAGTCAATGTCGCCATTTTGGAAAAATCAAAGACGCAGCTGCACTCTGTTACTATAAATAGCTCCTGACAGGCGTCAGTGTCACTCTGGGAGCTCAGAATTCTCACAGATGTGCACGAGGCTTACCTGCAGCACATCTGACGGCCAGAAGTCAGAACTCATTATTATTATTGTTTTCTGACCAAATTCGGGTTTTTTTTTGGGAAACCCCTCGTATAATCCATGATTATGATCATACTAAACCAAGAATAATACATTTAAGGAAACACATGGGGGAAACAGCATTTTTCCAATATTTAGGCCCCCCCCCCACCCCCCCCAAAATTTCACAAATCATGTTTTCAGGGGGCTCATGTCTCATCAAGGGGGGCTGAGACCCCCCTGGCCCCCCATAGTTCGCACCCTGAGGACGAGGCGACGTGTTCAGTGAGGCGATGCAGCGTTTTTCAGTAAAAGAGAAGAAGTGAACCAGTTCCTCCTGGACCCGGGCTGAACCCAGAAAAACTGGTTGTAAACAACAACGGTCCACATGTCACGGGCTGTATGTCTGCACTTATGAGCGTTTCCCATACATCTGTTAACTCGTGATTATTATTATTATTATTATTATTATTATTATTATTATTATTATTTACTGCAAAACTGCACTTCAGAAACACGGACATGTAAAAATAATTGTCTCTCTTAGAATTCTGAACTCGTCCTTTTTCTTGCTGTGAGACTTTGTTGGTCATGAAGACACTTTGAGCATTTTCAGGCAAACTGCTGATTATTTCAGATTTTATCTTTTTTTTTGTCCACATGCAATGAAATAATTAAAGCAAAAAGTTCTGAACTGCTTTCAGCATCACTGTCCCTGTTATTCAGCCTCCTTTATATGTTCACCCAAATAAAGATTTTTATACGTACTTGAAGTTTTCAGAGCGGCTGCTTTCTTTGAGTCAGACAGTGTGTTGCTTTCTGTGCAGCCGGAGGCTCACAGACCAGCGGAGACCATCAGATCCTCCTCTCCACTCTCTGACCTCGGCCTCTCAGGTTCCGTCCTGTTGTGGTTCAGGTCCACCTCACAGGCAGATCTTTCAGAGTGTCATGGCGAGGGGAGGAGTCCAGGTCACATGGCCTATCAACAGGGGTCCCTCAGGGGTCGGTGCTTGGCCCCTTACTCTTCTCTCTGTACACCACCTCACCTGGTGCAGTGATTCGCTCCCATGGCTTCTCCTACCACTGTATGATGACGACACTCAGCTCTTCCTCTCTTTTCCACCTGATGACACCACAGTCTCAGCTGATCAGCAGGTCTGGCTGATATCTCCACCTGGATGAAGGAACGCCACCTTCAGCTAAATCTGTCTCAGACTGAACTCATGGTCTGTCCAGCTTGTCCATCTGTCCAGCCTCAGATCAGTGTCCAACTTCACTCCAGCCTCTTTGTGCCACTAACTCAACCAGAAACCTGGGTGTCATGATGGATGACCTGCTGACCTTTAAGGTTCATGTGGCCTCAGTTTCTCGGTCTTGTCGTTATGCTCTCTACAACATCAGGAAGATCAGACCCTTCCTGACCCAACAGGCCCCCCAGCTTCTGGTCCAGGCTCTCGTGATGTCTCTCTTCTGGCGGGTCTCCCTGCAGGTCCAGTCAAACCTCTACAGAGGACCCAGAATGCAGCAGGTCTGGTCTTCAACCAGCCCACAGAGCTCAGGTCCTCCTCTGTTCATCTCCCTTCATTGGCTTCCAGTTGCAGCCAGGATCAAATTCAAATCTCTCCTCCTGGCTTACAAAACGCTTACAAGAACGGCTCCGGCCGACCTGGACTCCCTGATCCAGGCCGACCTGGACTCCCTGATCCAGGTCTGCTCTCCTTCACGCCCTCTTCGCTCTGCATGTGAGAGACGTCTGGAGCTTCCAGCCCAGCTCGGCTCTGAACCTCCAGCCAGACTCTTCTCCTCTGTTGTTCCCAAATGGTGGAACGAACTCCCAGACTCTGGTTCTACCAAGTCCCTTTCTACTTTCAAGAGACAGTTGAAGACTCAATCGTTCAGAGAACACCTAGGGTCTTAATCCGACCCCATGTTCGGGGAAGAATAGGTCAGGTGTTCTAAAACCAGCACTTATGGACCACTGACTAAGTTGACACACACAAAAAAAAAAAAAAGGGGGGGGGTAGTGGCTCCTCTTCTGCAACTTGATGGCAACTCCCTTGACCAATCGCACTTGAAGCAGTTGAAGCATTTCCTGATGGTTTCTTTCTTTCTTATGTCTGTATTCTTGCTTGTGTTGGACGTCGCTTTGGACAAAAGCGTCTGCTGAATGAAACTGTAGAATTGTCGGGGACTTGCTCCTGTTCTGACACTAAATGTGTGTTTTGGGGGCAATAAGTGCTTCAGGATGTTGTAGGCATCAGAGTTTTAGCTTAGAGGGGGACTTTGAGAGAACTTGCCCAGGGGCACGGCGGGGCCTGAATCCTGCTCTGCTCCAGCTGCACTTTGACACCCAGTGTTTGTTTTAGAACAACTTTAAAATCCAGATGCAACGATACGAATGTAGCGTCTCCTCAAGGCTCCGCCCAGCTCCCGCCCCATTGGAGGAGCTCCCGTTGGCAGCGAACGCCCTGGACGCGGGAGCGCCACTCGCACGGAGTTTGTGACGGCCTCCAGTGTTGTGAACCTTCCTGACTGCTGCGCACCACGCTCCCAGCAGCGCAGCGCGCCGCTCCCTTCCTTCTGTTTCTCACGCGAGCGGCGAGCGGCGAGAGCGCCGTGGCTCTGAGCCAGGGCCGGAGCACGCCACTGAAATGAACGCAGGGGGCTGGTAGAACGGAGAAGGGATTTGATTGGCTCCTGAAGAGCGGTCCGCGCCTGACGATTGGTCGGAGTTTTTACACTCCTGTGGCCGCGACAGCGGTCAGATTTTTTCTGCATCTTTTTCCGTCCACATAAAGCATCGACTTCTCCCGGGGGGGGGGGGGGGCGTTTCACTCAGGATGACAGGAAGTGCTGCTGGACAACACCGTCTACCCGAGCTTTAAACAAGCAGCTGTCCTTCTTATGTTGAGGCAGCAAAGGGAGGAAATCGGTAAAAAGTACCTCCGTTACTTTTAAAGTAACTTAGTTACTTTGATATTGAAGTAATCAGTAAAGTAACTAGATTACCTTTTTGATGAGTAATCAGTAATTAGATTACCTTTTCAAGTAATCTGTGACAACACTGGTGAAAATTGAAAAAAAATCTCAATATCCACTTTAAAACTGTGGTAAGGCTATAGTACAGGGATGTGCAACTGGTGGCCCGCGGGCCACGTACGGGCCGCACCCCCACTCCGTACGGCCCTTAAACTGATTTTTGAAAATGATGAAAACGTCTTTGCTGCACTGATTCAGGTGTAATGACAGACTGTGGCCACCGGGTGGCAGCATGCATCGAGACGCTCTTCTTTCCAGCGGCGTTGAGAGACATGAGCGGCGAAGAACGAGGGAAAAAGAAAACTAGAGCGGGAAAACCGAGTCTTCCAGGTGAAACAGGAAGCAGAATATAAACCTGTGTGCTGCTCAGAGACCTGATCTGCAGCGAAAGATTTCAGCTGAAGTCGCCGCTAGAACACGCTGCACCGAACAAAGCCTCCCTGCTGTGATCTTCATCCTTTTCTGCTTCACAGAACACAAAACTGACGAACGCAAGCTGAGAATGGGAGCAACGTTCCGGAATTCTGAGCAACGTTCCGGAATTCTGAGCAAACATTCGTTTGCAAATGCAAGATATTTCTGGATTGATGTGGAGCCACAGTGACAAGCAGACCCGATCCACCGGGATCTGGATCCAAGCAGACCCGATCCACCGGGATCTGGATCCAAGCAGACCCGATCCGCCAGGATCTGGATCCGGGAGGACCTGATCCACCGGGATCTGGATACAGTAGGACCTGATTCACTGGGATCTTTATCCACCAGGAGGTCTTCGTCAGTCCGCAGAGGAACCTCTGCACCTGCCGCCATCTTGGTCCACAGTCCCTATCAGGACCCATGAGGACCCATGAAGACCCCCACAGCTTCAGAACCTGACAGGGGGGACAGGCAGGGAGGGACGGGACTGACGGGGAGACATGGACAGAAGGAGAGACGTTACAGAAGGACAGAGGCGGGACGGACATGATTTGTACGTTCTGATTTTATTTTTCACTTTTGTCTCTGGACACAGTGTTTACAGTTTCTTCACGTTGTGATTGGACAGGAGCGTCACGGTGTGTGGACGGTGTGAGGACAGTGTGAGGACAGTGTGTGGACAGTGTGAGGACGGTGTGTGGACAGTGTGTGGACAGTGTGAGGACAGTGTGAGGACAGTGTGTGGACAGTGTGAGGACAGTGTGTGGACAGTGTGAGGACGGTGTGTGGACAGACAGTGTGTGGACAGTGTGAGGACGGTGTGTGGACAGTGTGAGGACAGTGTGTGGACAGTGTGAGGACGGTGTGTGGATGGACAGTGTGAGGACAGTGTGTGGACAGTGTGAGGACGGTGTGTGGATGGACAGTGTGAGGACGGTGTGTGGATGGACAGTGTGTGGACAGTGTGAGGACGGTGTGTGGACAGTGTGAGGACAGTGTGTGGACAGTGTGTGGACAGTGTGAGGACGGTGTGTGGACAGTTTGAGGACGGTGTGTGGACAGTTTGAGGACGGTGTGTGGACGGTGTGTGGACAGTGTGTGGACAGTGTGAGGACGGTGTGAGGACAGTGTGTGGACAGTTTGAGGACGGTGTGAGGACAGTGTGTGGACAGTGTGAGGACGGTGTGAGGACAGTGTGAGGACGGTGTGTGGACAGTTTGAGGACGGTGTGAGGACAGTGTGTGGACAGTGTGAGGACGGTGTGAGGACAGTGTGAGGACGGTGTGAGGACAGTGTGTGGACAGTGTGAGGACGGTGTGAGGACAGTGTGAGGACGGTGTGAGGACAGTGTGTGGACAGTGTGAGGACAGTGTGTGGACGGTGTGTGGACGGTGTGTGGACGGTGTGTGGACAGTGTGTGGACAGTTTGAGGACGGTGTGAGGACAGTGTGTGGACAGTGTGAGGACGGTGTGAGGACAGTGTGAGGACGGTGTGAGGACAGTGTGTGGACAGTGTGAGGACAGTGTGTGGACGGTGTGTGGACGGTGTGTGGACGGTTTGAGGACGGTGTGAGGACAGTGTGTGGACAGCGTGAGGACGGTGTGAGGACAGTGTGTGGACGGTGTGTGGACGGTGTGTGGGCAGTGTGTGGACAGTTTGAGGACGGTGTGTGGACGGTGTGTGGACAGTGTGAGGACGGTGTGTGGACAGTTTGAGGACAGTTTGAGGACAGTTTGAGGACAGTTTGAGGACAGTGTGCTGCTGCTTCCTCTTAGTGAGGATTTTCTTTGGTTGTTTGTCTTTGAGGTGTTGTTTAGTTGTTCCTCTGGTTGTGTCCTTGTTGTTGTGGTTGTTGGACGTCCTGGTGTCTCCCTGCTGATTTTCATCTGGAGTTTGTTGTGTTGTTTCAAACGTCCCGCCTCTCAGAAGGTGAAGAACAAACTGTCCACACGTCACAGCGGCGTCCTCTCCGGTCCCTGCTAACAAACAAACAAACAGACGGAGGGACGGAGGGACGGACGGAGGGACGGACGGAGGGACGGATGGAGGGATGGAGGGACGGACGGAGGGACGGACGGAGGGACGGATGGAGGGACGGAGGGACGGAGGGACGGACGGAGGGACGGAGGGAGGGACGGATGGAGGGATGGACGGAGAGACGGAGGGACGGAGGGACGGACAGAGGGACGGACGGAGGGACGGAGGGACGGACGGATGGAGGGATGGACGGAGAGACGGAGGGACGGAGGGACGGACGGAGGGACGGACAGAGGGACGGACGGAGGGACGGAGGGACGGACGGTGAGGAGTGCGTCCCTCCTTGTCGGGTTGTAAAAAGCAGAACTTGCTTCACCTGCTTCAGGATCCTGAGTGTTTGAGACGCAGGAACCGCTGAGCGCTGCGCACCGTGTTCTGAAAGAACCGCCGGACCGGTCAACACCAGCAAGCAGCGCTGCCACGGCAACGGCAGCAACAGCAACAGCAACAGCAACAGCAACAGCAACAGCAACAGCAACAGCAACAGCAACAACAACCACAACAACCACACACTACACCAACAAGCGGTGCTGCCATGATAGAAACAGCTACAAAACTCCAAAGGAACTTTTTACTTTGTGCCTGTGAGAGAGAGACCAGACCAGGCAGAGCCTGCTCCCCCCTGCTGCCCCCCTGCTGCCCCCTGCTGCCCCCTGCTCCCCCCTGCTGCCCCCCTGCTGCCCCCTGCTGGCCACAGTCTCCGCTCCTCCTCCTCCTCCACCTTCTGCCTCCAACAACCCAGGACTGAACTCTCCACCCTGGGAGGCGGGGCCTGCAGGCAGCGGCCCCCCCCTGCTGCCCCCTCCTCCAGGCAGCGGCCCCCCCCCCTGCTGCCCCCTCCTCCAGGCAGCGGCCCCCCCCCCCTGCTGCCCCCTCCTCCAGGCAGCAGCCCTCCCCCCTGCTGCCCCCTCCTCCAGGCAGCGGCCCCCCCCTGCTGCCCCCTCCTCCAGGCAGCGGCCCCCCCCCCCGCTGCCCCCTCCTCCAGGCAGCGGCCCCCCCCCCGCTGCCCCCTCCTCCAGGCAGCGGCCCCCCCCCCCTGCTGCCCCCTCCTCCAGGCAGCGGCCCCCCCCCCTGCTGCCCCGCTCAGGGTGGAGACCTTTAAAAAAGGCCTGTTGGATCCTCTGTCTTCTCCTCATAGTGACTTGAAGTTTTAATATGTTTAATATGTTATGTTTAATATATGTATATATTTTTTTTTTTCTTCTGCCTTGAGATTTGTTTTTAATCTTGTTTCTGTAGCACTGTGAGATTTCTTTTGAAATGTAAAGCACATTACAAATAAAAAGTATTATTATTATTATGATGACAGCTTTACCTCCATCAGCATGGCCACCGTCATCGGCCCCACCCCTCCTGGAACCGGGGTGAGGAATCCCGCTCTCTGATAGGCCGAGGCGTAGTGGACGTCCCCCACCACTCGCTGCCCTGCGGCCTTCGTCTCGTCTTCACAGAGGTCAAAGGTCACAGGTCAGAGGTGGGGCGACTGGCAGTTTTCAAAACACCAATCGGACGGAGAGATGATGATCTGCGGAACGTTCTTCACGTTCCAGAGAAGAACCACAAGGTTCTGACTCACTGGTTCAAGAACCGTCTGCTCGACCTCTGACCCTGCTTCTGCAGGACGGTTCCCCTGCAGCACTGAAGGTTCTAGGTACCTGGGATGTAGTTGATTCCACAGTCGATGACCACCGCTCCGTCCTTCAGCCAATCACCACGAACCATCTGAGGCCGGCCGGCGCCCACCACCAGGATGTCAGCCCGGAGAACCTGGAGAACACAGCAGGTTCCTCAGGAGAACAGAGGAGGTTCCTCAGGAGAACAGAGGAGGTTCTTCAGGAGAACAGAGGAGGTTCCTCAGGAGAACAGAGGAGGTTCCTCAGGAGAACAGAGGAGGTTCCTCAGGAGAACAGAGGAGGTTCTTCTTCAGGAGAACAGAGGAGGTTCTTCAGGAGAACAGAGGAGGTTCTTCAGGAGAACAGAGGAGGTTCTTCAGGAGAACAGAGGAGGTTCCTCAGGAGAACAGAGGAGGTTCCTCAGGAGAACAGAGGAGGTTCCTCAGGAGAACAGAGGAGGTTCTTCAGGAGAACAGAGGAGGTTCCTCAGGAGAACAGAGGAGGTTCCTCAGGAGAACAGAGGAGGTTCTTCTTCAGGAGAACAGAGGAGGTTCTTCAGGAGAACAGAGGAGGTTCCTCAGGAGAACAGAGGAGGTTCTTCAGGAGAACAGAGGAGGTTCTTCAGGAGAACAGAGGAGGTTCCTCAGGAGAACAGAGGAGGTTCTTCAGGAGAACAGAGGAGGTTCTTCAGGAGAACAGAGGAGGTTCTTCAGGAGAACAGAGGAGGTTCCTCAAGATTGATTGATTGATTGATTTTATTTGTGAGACTTATGATGTCTGCAACTATCAACATAAAATAAATGACAATTTGTCAAGATTTGTGAACATATCACAAAAAAAAATACAAAATTCAATACAACCATTTCACTAAATCAAAATACAAATACGACCATTTCACAAATAATTACAGATCAAATACGACCATTTCACAAATAATTACAGATCAAATACAACCATTTCCCAAAATGTAAACACAAAAAAAAAAACCTTAATGAAATATTTTCTAAAGAAACAATCATTCTAAGTTTGACCATTCTTTAAAACAGAGTCGTTCCCTCCCAATAACTGTGCTTCTAAACATTTCCTGAAGATGTGAATGGACTGAGAACTCTTCATTTCACTGTCCAGTTTATTCCATAAACGGATTCCTTTTGTTGTGATGCATCTTTCCTTCAATCTGGTTCTTGACTCCGGTCGTTTGAAAACTTCAGCTCCTCTTAATCTATACTGACTGTCTCGCTTTGCAAATCTATTCTGTAAATTAAATGGTAATTTTTTCCGGTGAGCTTTATACATTGTTTAAAGAAGGTTGAGTTCTACCAATTCATTAAGTTTTAAGGATTTCAATTTTATAAATATTGGGTTAGTGTGGTCTCTGTAGCCACTTCCATTCACCACACGAACCACTCGTTTCTGTAAGAGGAAGAGTGGTTCAGTGTAGGTCTCTCAAGCATTTCCCCAGACTTCAACGCAGTAGGTCAGATATGGTATGATCAATGAACTGTACAACAGAAACAAAGAGTTATTGTGAAGTGACTCTTTCAATTTGTACAGAACAGCAATGGTTTGAGAAATCTTAGTTTTGACGTGCTCTATATGGGATTTCCATGTTAGTTGTTCATCCAGCAATACACCTGAGAACTTCATTTCCTTTGTTCTCTCGATCTCTATACCTTCCACTGTCAGTGTTGAGTCAACGTCTGTCCTTCTGTAACTGAAAGTCATATATTTGGTCTTACTGATGTTCAAAGATAGTTTGTTAGCGTTGAACCATTTCATAACATTCTGAAGCTCTTTTTCTACAATTTCTAATACTTCATTTATATTGTCTCCAGCATAATACAGAGTAGTATCATCTGCAAACAAGATGCATTTCAATAAGCTGGAAGCAGCGTCAATGTCATTGATATAGAGAAGAAAGAGTACTGGTCCAAGGACGGATCCTTGAGGAACCCCACAAGTTACGTTACGATTTTTAGATTTTATGTCGTTGATTTGAACAAATTGTTTTCTGTCTTTTAAACAGCTTTTGACCCATTCGTGAGCAACACCTCTTATACCGTACTTATATAATTTATACAGCAATATGTCATGATCTGGAGTATCAGATGCTTTTTGAAGATCTACGAAGACACTTACTAAGAAACGTTTCTTGTCCATTGCATTTGTAATTTCTTCTGCCAGTTCCATAATTGCTGTGGCGGTTGAGTGATTAGTCCGAGATCCATATTGATTGTTCCTTAAAATGTTGTGTTTATCAACGAATTTATTTAATCTGATCACAAATAATTTTTCTAAAATTTTTGAGAGCTGAGGAAGTAACGATACGGGTCTGTAATTGGAGACATCATTTTTATTTCCTTTTTTGAAAAGTGGAATTACTTTGGCTATTTTCATGCTCTCTGGAAATGTTCCTGTGGTAAATGACAAGTTACAGATGTATTTAAAGGGTTCAATCACGACATCTATTATTTGTTTTATCAGTGACATGTTCATGTCTGTGTAGTCACTGGAATTTTTATTTGGAAATTTATGAACAATACTGAATATTTCATTTGCTTGTACAGGCTCAAGAAAGATGCTACGTTCATTATTTTGTATTATTCCACTATTTATGTTTTCGTCTGGGATATTTTGAGATAGATTTTTTCCTATATTCACAAAGTAATTATTAAATTCCTCTACAATGTCCTGTTTTTCAAAAATGTCTATTTTGTTTTTGGTTATATGGTTTGGAATTGTGGGTTTAACCTTGCCTTTGTGCTGGACTGTGTTAATTACACTCCATGTGTTTTTTGTACTATTTTTGCTTTTCTCTATTCATTTTGTGTAGTAATCCTTTTTCTGTTGTCTCAGAATTGATATCAGTTTATTTTTATATTTTTTATACCGAACCTCGGCTTCTTTTGTGCTTAGTTTGAGAAACATTCCGTAGAGATATTTTTTTTCTTACAGGCGGTTTTCAGACCGCTTGTCATCCATGGGTTATTAATAGTATTTTTCTCGACACAAGCAACTTTGGTTATTTTGCAATTTTTGTTGTATAAATTAAAAAGTGTCTCCATGAAGGAGTTGTAGGCAGTATTTAAATCTCCTGTATAAACTTGATCCCAATTTTGTTTCTTCAAACCCTCTCTGAAGGCCTCAGTGGCTTTATTGGATTTGTCTCGTATAGAAATTGAAGTTTTTTTCTCGTTCAGGTTTAAAGGTGCTGTAGGCAGGATTAAGCATCTCCGCCATCTTGCTTAGGTTTACCTCAGCAAGATGGCGATTTGAAACCCAGCACAGCCAATCCTGTCCTGTTTTCTCTGACATCACGCCCTTCCGCAAGTTAAGCCCCTCCCACAAGAACGTGCAACGAACGCCTCTCGACCAATCACGGTTAGAGGGCTCAGGGGCTCTTCTGATTGGTCAAAGATACCTGGAGCTGTGAGATTCCTTTTCAGCTCAGAACAGAGACAGATGGAAACGCTGCGCCCTGGTGGTAGAGCAGTGATGCTACACTCCTAAAGGATTATCAATGATACTCTAACATTTAATCCAAAGAAAACAGAAAAAATAGCATTGACTAGCAGAATCCTGCCGACAGCAGCTTCAATGCACAATTTTTTTAAAAATAGTAAATACAGGTAGGTGATCACTCACATCGGTCATAAGGATGCCACTAATTATGTCTCCATGTAAAGTTGTGTATGTTATCAATGATGGCGGCGCTATGGGTAGTACTTCTAGTTGGCTTTGTCATCATAGGTCATAGGTCATAGGTCATCACAGTCCTGCCATCTGCATATAGTGTTTAAAGTCATTTGACGCTGCATTGTTACCCAGATCAATGTTGAAGTCACCACAGACTGTAACTGATTTATTTTTAACATCTGCAAACAATTCAAGAGTTTTGTCTGTGAGCAGCTCTGTACCGGGCCCAGGCCGTCTACTAACACAACTAACAAGTATGTTTCTGCCAGTGATGGTCTCAACTGCCAGCACTTCCATTAGGTTTGGAATAATTACAGTTTTCATTTCAATGACTTTACTGTGCAGATTTTCATCTACATAAAGGAGAACAGAGGAGGTTCTTCAGGAGAACAGAGGAGGTTCTTCAGGAGAACAGAGGAGGTTCTTCGGGAGAACAGAGGAGGTTCCTCAGGAGAACAGAGGAGGTTCTTCAGGAGAACAGAGGAGGTTCCTCAGGAGAACAGAGGAGGTTCCTCAGGAGAACAGAGGAGGTTCTTCGGGAGAACAGAGGAGGTTCCTCAGGAGAACAGAGGAGGTTCTTCAGGAGAACAGAGGAGGTTCCTCAGGAGAACAGAGGAGGTTCTTCGGGAGAACAGAGGAGGTTCTTCAGGAGAACAGAGGAGGTTCTTCAGGAGAACAGAGGAGGTTCCTCAGGAGAACACAGCAGGTTCTTCAGGAGAACAGAGGAGGTTCTTCAGGAGAACAGAGGAGGTTCCTCGGGAGAACAGAGGAGGTTCCTCAGGAGAACAGAGGAGGTTCTTCGGGAGAACAGAGGAGGTTCCTCAGGAGAACAGAGGAGGTTCTTCAGGAGAACAGAGGAGGTTCCTCAGGAGAACAGAGGAGGTTCTTCGGGAGAACAGAGGAGGTTCTTCAGGAGAACAGAGGAGGTTCTTCAGGAGAACAGAGGAGGTTCCTCAGGAGAACACAGCAGGTTCTCTGCTCACCTGCTCAGGCAGGTCTCTGGTCTTGGAGTGGCAGCTGGTCACCGTGGCGTGGTTCCACAGCAGGAGGTCGTGCATCGGAGAACCCACGATTTTACTGCGACCAATCACAACAGCGTGCTTCCCCTCCACACACACACCTGTTCAGAGGAAGATGCTCTATAGTCTGACGAAGAGGAGGAAGATGCTCTATAGTCTGATGAAGAGGAGGAAGATGCTCTATAGTCTGATGAAGAGGAGGAAGATGCTCTATAATCTGATGAAGAGGAGGAAGATGCTCTATAGTCTGATGAAGAGGAGGAAGATGCTCTATAGTCTGATGAAGAGGAGGAAGATGCTCTATAGTCTGATGAAGAGGAGGAAGATGCTCTATAGTCTGATGAAGAGGAGGAAGATGCTCTATAGCCTGATGAAGAGGAGGAAGATGCTCTATAGTCTGATGAAGAGGAGGAAGATGCTCTATAATCTGATGAAGAGGAGGAAGATGCTCTATAGTCTGATGAAGAGGAGGAAGATGCTCTATAGTCTGATGAAGAGGAGGAAGATGCTCTATAGCCTGACGAAGAGGAGGAAGATGCTCTATAGTCTGATGAAGAGGAGGAAGATGCTCTATAGCCTGATGAAGAGGAGGAAGATGCTCTATAGTCTGATGAAGAGGAGGAAGATGCTCTGTAGTCTGATGAAGAGGAGGAAGATGCTCTATAGTCTGATGAAGAGGAGGAAGATGCTCTATAGCCTGATGAAGAGGAGGAAGATGCTCTGTAGTCTGATGAAGAGGAGGAAGATGCTCTATAGCCTGATGAAGAGGAGGAAGATGCTCTGTAGTCTGATGAAGAGGAGGAAGATGCTCTATAGCCTGATGAAGAGGAGGAAGATGCTCTGTAGTCTGATGAAGAGGAGGAAGATGCTCTATAGTCTGATGAAGAGGAGGAAGATGCTCTATAGCCTGATGAAGAGGAGGAAGATGCTCTGTAGTCTGATGAAGAGGAGGAAGATGCTCTATAGTCTGATGAAGAGGAGGAAGATGCTCTATAGCCTGATGAAGAGGAGGAAGATGCTCTATAGTCTGATGAAGAGGAGGAAGATGCTCTATAGCCTGATGAAGAGGAGGAAGATGCTCTATAGTCTGATGAAGAGGAGGAAGATGCTCTATAGTCTGATGAAGAGGAGGAAGATGCTCTATAGTCTGATGAAGAGGAGGAAGATGCTCTATAGTCTGATGAAGAGGAGGAAGATGCTCTATAGCCTGATGAAGAGGAGGAAGATGCTCTGTAGTCTGATGAAGAGGAGGAAGATGCTCTATAGTCTGATGAAGAGGAGGAAGATGCTCTATAGCCTGATGAAGAGGAGGAAGATGCTCTATAGTCTGATGAAGAGGAGGAAGATGCTCTATAGCCTGATGAAGAGGAGGAAGATGCTCTATGGTCTGATGAAGAGGAGGAAGATGCTCTATAGTCTGACGAAGAGGAGGAAGATGCTCTATGGTCTGATGAAGAGGAGGAAGATGCTCTATAGTCTGATGAAGAGGAGGAAGATGCTCTATGGTCTGATGAAGAGGAGGAAGATGCTCTATAGTCTGACGAAGAGGAGGAAGATGCTCTATGGTCTGATGAAGAGGAGGAAGATGCTCTATAGTCTGATGAAGAGGAGGAAGATGCTCTATAGTCTGATGAAGAGGAGGAAGATGCTCTATGGTCTGATGAAGAGGAGGAAGATGCTCTATGGTCTGATGAAGAGGAGGAAGATGCTCTATAGTCTGACGAAGAGGAGGAAGATGCTCTATGGTCTGATGAAGAGGAGGAAGATGCTCTATAGTCTGATGAAGAGGAGGAAGATGCTCTATAGTCTGATGAAGAGGAGGAAGATGCTCTATAGTCTGATGAAGAGGAGGAAGATGCTCTATGGTCTGATGAAGAGGAGGAAGATGCTCTATGGTCTGATGAAGAGGAGGAAGATGCTCTATAGTCTGATGAAGAGGAGGAAGATGCTCTATAGTCTGACGAAGAGGAGGAAGATGCTCTATAGTCTGACGAAGAGGAGGAAGATGCTCTATAGTCTGACGAAGAGGAGGAAGATGCTCTATAGTCTGACGAAGAGGAGGAAGATGCTCTATAGTCTGATGAAGAGGAGGAAGATGCTCTATAGTCTGATGAAGAGGAGGAAGATGCTCTATAGTCTGATGAAGAGGAGGAAGATGCTCTATAGTCTGATGAAGAGGAGGAAGATGCTCTATAGTCTGATGAAGAGGAGGAAGATGCTCTATAATCTGATGAAGAGGAGGAAGATGCTCTATAGTCTGATGAAGAGGAGGAAGATGCTCTATAGTCTGATGAAGAGGAGGAAGATGCTCTATAGTCTGATGAAGAGGAGGAAGATGCTCTATAATCTGATGAAGAGGAGGAAGATGCTCTATAATCTGATGAAGAGGAGGAAGATGCTCTATAATCTGATGAAGAGGAGGAAGATGCTCTATAATCTGATGAAGAGGAGGAAGATGCTCTATAATCTGATGAAGAGGAGGAAGATGCTCTATAATCTGATGAAGAGGAGGAAGATGCTGTGTACCGGTCTGTCTGATGAGCTCCATGCAGCCGTTGGGTGTACACGGCAGGAAACAGTCGTCCAGGTCGCCACGAGACAACCGGCCTGCGTTAATACAGCTCAGACTGCACACACACACACACACACACACACACACACACACACACACACACACACACACACACAGAAGCACACACATGCTCGGTCAGTGTGTGGCGGCAGCGTCCTGCTGTCCGTCTCCGGGACACCGACCCGTCCACGTCCTTCTCTGGACAGACGGCGTTGGTGACCAGCTGGCTGGGGACGTGGTGGGCGGAGTCAAGCGGCAGCTGGACGATCAGACCGTGGACCGCCGGGTCCTGGTTCACCGACAAGATGCTCTGCAGCACCTAAAGGTCGAGCACAGGGTCAGCAGGGTCAGAGGTCAGGGGTCAGCACGTCAGGGGTCAGAGGGTCAGCAGGGTCAGCAGGTCAGGGGTCAGAGGGTCAGCAGGTCAGGGGTCAGAGGTCACGAGGCCCCTCCCACCTCTTCCTGTGTGGCCGTCCTCGGCAGACGCACATGCTTGGCTTCTATCCCGATCTGAAGACGAGAGACAAAGTGTCAGAGACGGCAGACGGAGACAGTCCAGGACAGACAGGAAGTGACCGACAGGAAGGGGCGGAGTCACAGGGAGTGAGTCCGGAAAGCACAGGAGACGTGATTGGACTGAAGTCCTCCACAAGAAGGACCAGAGACAGGAGACGTCCTTCAGCGTCTTCATGAGACTGAGAGTCAGCTCTTATTGTGAAGGTCCTCTATGAGTGTGAAGGTCTCTTATTGTGAAGGTCCTCTCTGTCTGTCCTGCAGTGGACCAGTCTTCCTCACCTCGGCTGCAGCTTTCAGTTTGGTGCTGATGTACAGATTGGAGTCGTCTCGGTTTCCCACCTGCAACACATCACCTCCGTCACTCCTCCACCTCCGTCACTCCTCCACCATCACTCCTCCACCTCGTCACTCCTCCACCTCCGTCACTCCTCCACCATCACTCCTCCACCTCGTCACTCCTCCACCTCCGTCACTCCTCCACCTCCGTCACTCCTCCACCTCCGTCACTCCTCCACCTCCGTCACTCCTCCACCTCGTCACTCTTCCACCTCCGTCACTCCTCCACCATCACTCCTCCACCTCCGTCACTCCTCCATGACTACCACCTCCTCCACCTCCATCATCATCATCATCAGTCTGCTGGCCTTCATCAGTCCCTTCAGCAGCTCTGGAGTCTGGAATGTTCTCCAGTCTGCTCAGTCCTGCAGCGCCTCCCTGAGGGGACGGCCGGAACTGACCTGCAGAGGTCCTCTACAGGAGACAGCTGGTCCTCAGACCTGCAGAGGTCCTCTACAGGAGACAGCTGGTCCTCAGACCTGTAGAGGTCCTCTACAGGAGACAGCTGGTCCTCAGACCTGCAGAGGTCCTCTACAGGAGACAGCTGGTCCTCAGACCTGCAGAGGTCCTCTACAGGAGACAGCTGGTCCTCAGACCTGCAGAGGTCCTCTACAGGAGACAGCTGGTCCTCAGACCTGCAGAGGTCCTCTACAGGAGACAGCTGGTCCTCAGACCTGCAGAGGTCCTCTACAGGAGACAGCTGGTCCTCAGACCTGTAGAGGTCCTCTACAGGAGACAGCTGGTCCTCAGACCTGTGGAGGTCCTCTACAGGAGACAGCTGGTCCTCAGACCTGTAGAGGTCCTCTACAGGAGACAGCTGGTCCTCAGACCTGCAGAGGTCCTCTACAGGAGATAGCTGGTCCTCAGACCTGTAGAGGTCCTCTACAGGAGACAGCTGGTCCTCAGACCTGCAGAGGTCCTCTACAGGAGACAGCTGGTCCTCAGACCTGTAGAGGTCCTCTACAGGAGACAGCTGGTCCTCAGACCTGCAGAGGTCCTCTACAGGAGACAGCTGGTCCTCAGACCTGTAGAGGTCCTCTACAGGAGACAGCTGGTCCTCAGACCTGTGGAGGTCCTCTACAGGAGACAGCTGGTCCTCAGACCTGTAGAGGTCCTCTACAGGAGACAGCTGGTCCTCAGACCTGCGGAGGTCCTCTACAGGAGACAGCTGGTCCTCAGACCTGTAGAGGTCCTCTACAGGAGACAGCTGGTCCTCAGACCTGTGGAGGTCCTCTACAGGAGACAGCTGGTCCTCAGACCTGTAGAGGTCCTCTACAGGAGACAGCTGGTCCTCAGACCTGCAGAGGTCCTCTACAGGAGACAGCTGGTCCTCAGACCTGCGGAGGTCCTCTACAGGAGACAGCTGGTCCTCAGACCTGCAGAGGTCCTCTACAGGAGACAGCTGGTCCTCAGACCTGCAGAGGTCCTCTACAGGAGACAGCTGGTCCTCAGACCTGCAGAGGTCCTCTACAGGAGACAGCTGGTCCTCAGACCTGTAGAGGTCCTCTACAGGAGACAGCTGGTCCTCAGACCTGCAGAGGTCCTCTACAGGAGACAGCTGGTCCTCAGACCTGTAGAGGTCCTCTACAGGAGACAGCTGGTCCTCAGACCTGTAGAGGTCCTCTACAGGAGACAGCTGGTCCTCAGACCTGCAGAGGTCCTCTACAGGAGACAGCTGGTCCTCAGACCTGCAGAGGTCCTCTACAGGAGACAGCTGGTCCTCAGACCTGTAGAGGTCCTCTACAGGAGACAGCTGGTCCTCAGACCTGCGGAGGTCCTCTACAGGAGACAGCTGGTCCTCAGACCTGCAGAGGTCCTCTACAGGAGACAGCTGGTCCTCAGACCTGCGGAGGTCCTCTACAGGAGACAGCTGGTCCTCAGACCTGTAGAGGTCCTCTACAGGAGACAGCTGGTCCTCAGACCTGTAGAGGTCCTCTACAGGAGACAGCTGGTCCTCAGACCTGTAGAGGTCCTCTACAGGAGACAGCTGGTCCTCAGACCTGCAGAGGTCCTCTACAGGAGACAGCTGGTCCTCAGACCTGCGGAGGTCCTCTACAGGAGACAGCTGGTCCTCAGACCTGCAGAGGTCCTCTACAGGAGACAGCTGGTCCTCAGACCTGTAGAGGTCCTCTACAGGAGACAGCTGGTCCTCAGACCTGTAGAGGTCCTCTACAGGAGACAGCTGGTCCTCAGACCTGTCGAGGTCCTCTACAGGAGACAGCTGGTCCTCAGACCTGTAGAGGTCCTCTACAGGAGACAGCTGGTCCTCAGACCTGCAGAGGTCCTCTACAGGAGACAGCTGGTCCTCAGACCTGTAGAGGTCCTCTACCTCCATGCTGGATGATGGAGCGGTTTGGGTGGATGAGGTCACGAGGTCACTGAGGTCACTGAGGTCACTGAGGTCACTGACCCAGAGGCAGGTGGAGGGACAGAGGTCAAAGGTCATTGGTCTTAGACAGCCAGACTCACCTGGAGGACAACCAGACTGGGTCTGAATCCTGAGAACTGGTTCTTCATCTTGTCCACCTCCGTCTTCAGCCTGTCTCTGACCAATCTGAGGACAGAGACACAGTCCATCGTCCGGTTAGTCCACAGAGGGACGAGCTGGGGGGACAGCCTGGAGGACAGACTGAGGGACAGACTGGGGGACAGCTCTAGGGACAGCTCGAGGGACAGACTGAGGGACAGACTGAGGGACAGCTCGAGGGACAGCTCGAGGGACAGACTGAGGGACAGCTCGAGGGACAGACTGAGGGACAGCCTGAGGGACAGACTGAGGGACAGCCTGAGGGACAGCTTGAGGGACAGACTGAGGGACAGCCTGAGGGACAGCCTGAGGGACAGACTGAGGGACAGCCTGAGGGACAGACTGAGGGACAGACTGGGGGACAGACTGAGGGACAGACTGAGGGACAGACTGGGGGACAGCCTGAGGGACAGACTGAGGGACAGACTGGGGGACAGCCTGAGGGACAGACTGGGGGACAGACTGAGGGACAGACTGAGGGACAGACTGGGGGACAGACTGAGGGACAGACTGGGGGACAGACTGACTCACTTTGAGGTTTTGGTTCCAGAAATAACGGTTGCGATGAAACGTCTGTTTGTCAAAGAACCGGACGGACCGAGACCAGGGACCATGGAGGACAGCAGGACTGGACGGACCATGGAGGACAGCAGGACTGGACGGACCATGGAGGACAGCAGGACTGGACGGACCATGGAGGACAGCAGGACTGGACGGACCATGGAGGACAGCATGACTGGACGGTGTCTTCTGTCCCTGTGAGACACATGAAGTGTTGGTGAGGACGGTGGAGGTCCTGTGTTGAAACCAGAGAACCAGGACCAGGACCAGAGAACCAGGACCAGGACCAGGAACAGAGACCCAACACCAAGACCAGGAGCAGAGAACCAGAGAACCAGGACCAGGACCAGGACCAGAGAACCAGGACCAGGACCAGAGAACCAGGAACAGAGACCCAAGACCAAGACCAGGAGCAGAGAATCAGGAGCAGAGAACCAGAGAACCAGGACCAGGACCAGAGAACCAGGACCAGGACCAGGACCAGAGAACCAGGACCAGAGAACCAGGACCAGGACCAGGACCAGGACCAGGACCAGAGAACCAGAGAACCAAGACCAGGACCAGGACCAGAGAACCAGGAGCAGAGAACCAGAGAACCAGGACCAGGAACAGAGACCCAAGACCAGGACCAGGACCAGGACCAGAGAACCAGGACCAGGAACAGAGACCCAAGACCAGGACCAGGACCAGGACCAGAGAACCAGGACCAGGAACAGAGACCCAAGACCAGGACCAGGACCAGGAGCAGAGAGTCTAAGTTTTGCTCTCAATGAGATCTGCTGTTCTGTAACTGATTGACAGGCTGAGAACCGGGCGGCTGGACACACACACACACACACACACACACACACACACACACACACACACACACACACACACACACACACACACACACACACACACACAGACACACACACACACACACACACACACACACACACGCACACACACACACACAGACACACACACACACACACACACACACAGACACACACACACACACACACACACAGACACACACACACACACACACACACACACACACACACAGACACACACACACACACACACACACACACACACACACAGACACACACACACACACACACACACACACACACACACACACACACTCAACGATCACCCTGTTCTCAGACAAAAACAACTTCAAACTTTGTGTGTGTGCGTGCGTGTGTGTGTGTGTGTGTCCTCAGCTCCCGACAAAGTTTCCCATGATGCCGTTGGGCAGAGCGTTGACCTACCTCCAGATGTTCTTCCTCGGTTTTCAGAGCAGCAGAGTCCAGAAGCCTGACCGGGACAGACGGTCCACCGGAGAGTCCCAGAGACACAGCCAATCACAGGACAGAGTCCCAGAGAGACAACCAATCACAGGACAGAGTCCCCGGGAGACAGCCAATCACAGGACAGAGTCCCCGGGAGACAGCCAATCACAGGACAGAGTCCCCAGGAGACAGCCAATCACAGGACAGAGTCCCCGGGAGATAGCCAATCACAGGACAGAGTCCCAGAGACACAGCCAATCACAGGACAGAGTCCCCGGGAGACAGCCAATCACAGGACAGAGTCCCAGAGAGACAACCAATCACAGGACAGAGTCCCCGAGAGACAGCCAATCACAGGACAGAGTCCCCGGGAGACAGCCAATCACAGGACAGAGTCCCCAGGAGACAGCCAATCACAGGACAGAGTCCCCGGGAGATAGCCAATCACAGGACAGAGTCCCAGAGACACAGCCAATCACAGGACAGAGTCCCCGGGAGACAGCCAATCACAGGACAGAGTCCCCAGGAGACAGCCAATCACAGGACAGAGTCCCCGGGAGATAGCCAATCACAGGACAGAGTCCCAGAGACACAGCCAATCACAGGACAGAGTCCCAGAGACACAGCCAATCACAGGACAGAGTCCCAGAGACACAGCCAATCACAGGACAGAGTCCCAGAGACACAGCCAATCACAGGACAGAGTCCCAGAGAGACAACCAATCACAGGACAGAGTCCCAGAGACACAGCCAATCACAGGACTGAGTCCCAGAGAGACAACCAATCACAGGACAGAGTCCCAGAGAGACAGCCAATCACAGGACAGAGTCCCAGAGACAAAGCCAATCACAGGACTGAGTCCCAGAGAGACAACCAATCACAGGACAGAGTCCCAGAGAGACAGCCAATCACAGGACAGAGTCCCAGAGAGACAGCCGATCACAGGACAGAGTCCCAGAGAGACAACCAATCACAGGACAGAGTCCCAGAGAGACAGCCGATCACAGGACAGAGTCCCAGAGAGACAGCCAATCAGATCACGTTGCTCACAGTGGACTTTGAGACACACTCCTATCCGTCCTGCTGAGGACCACAAAGCAGGAACCAGGACAACAAGACTGAGAGACAACCGCTTGTCCAGGGTGGAGCAGAGAGACAGCAGCTCAGAGACCTCCTGTCCTCAGACCTCCTGTCCTCAGACCTCCTGTCCTCAACCTCCTGTCCCCAGACCTCCTGTCCCCAGACCTCCTGTCTCCAGACCTCCTGTCTCCAGACCTCCTGTCCCCAGACCTCCTGTCCTCAGCCTCCTGTCTCCAGACCTCCTGTCTCCAGACCTCCTGTCTCCAGACCTCCTGTCCCCAGACCTCCTGTCCTCAGCCTCCTGTCCCCAGACCTCCTGTCCTCAGACCTCCTGTCTCCAGACCTCCTGTCCTCAGACCTCCTGTCCTCAGCCTCCTGTCCCCTTTCTAAAAGCCAGTTCTGCCACTCCAGAGGTTCTGTCCCCGACTGCCACACAGTGCTACAGAGACGTGTCCAACAAGACAGTCCTGAACATCCAGAGACTGAAGGGACTCAGGGAGGACCTCGTCCAAACCCGGTGCCTTGACCAGTCCTCCTCTGAGACCTCGTTCCTCCTCTGGGTCCCTGCAGACCCTCACAACACAGTGGTTCTGGTTCTGCTCAGTCTGTCCGGGTTCCTCGTCCGCCAGCAGGTCCAAGAGTCTGCATCCGAGTGTCCCAGACACCAGGTCAGAGGTCAGAGGTCAGGGTTCCACTGAGGTTCTAGAGTTCAGTATCGGGGACTTTCCATCACGTCTGAACAGAACGACCTCTTCTGTTAATTAGAGCAGTTAAATATTAATCCGTCCTCAGTCCGTCCCACGTCTTCCTGGAGGACGCAGAGGACAAGGTCTCAGAGGAGGACTGAGGTCTCAGAGGAGGACTGAGGTCTCAGAGGAGGACTGAGGTCTCAGAGGAGGACTGAGGACTCAGAGGAGGACTGAGGTCTCAGAGGAGGACTGAGGTCTCAGAGGAGGACTGAGGACTCAGAGGTGGTTGGTCAGGTCCTTGGTCTCGAGGCACTGGGGGTGGACGAGGTCCCTTCAGTCTCCAGATGAGGGACTGTCTTGTTGACTTGTCTCTGGACCAGGGCGTGGCGGTCGGGGACAGAACCTCTGGACTGGTAGACCAGGGTGCTGGTTCTCCTTTGTAAGAAAGGGGGACTGGAGGATGTGGTCCAGCTATAGGGGGGTCAGACTCCTCAGCCTCCCTGGGACAGTCCTGGGGTTCTGGAGAGGAGGGTCCCACCAGTAGTGGAACCTCGGATCCAGGAGGAACAATGTGGTTTTCGTCCTGTTCCTGGAACCCTGGACCAGCTCTAGACCCTCCATAGGGGCTCGAGGCTCGTGGGACTTCGCCCGTCCAGTCCACATGAGATTTGTGGACTTGGAGAAGACGTTGGACCACGTCCCTCCTGGTGTCCTGTGAGGGATTTGGGAGTACGGAGTGCGGGGCCCCTTGTTAAGGGCCGTCCGGTCTCTGTAGGACCGGAGCGGGATTCTGGTCCACATGGAAGGCAGTAAGTCAAACCTGGTCCTGGACTGAACTTTGGACTGGTTCTAGGAGCAGCCAGGAGCTGGAGGGGGTCTGGTTCAGGGACCAGGGGCCGCAGGGGGTCTGGTTCAGGGACCAGGAGCCACAGGGGGTCCGGTCCAGGGACCAGGAGCCGGAGGGGGTCTGGTTCAGGGACCAGGAGCCGGAGGGGGTCTGGTTCAGGGACTAGGAGCCACAGGGGGTCCGGTCCAGGGACCAGGAGCCGGAGGGGGTCTGGTCCAGGGACCAGGAGCCGGAGGGGGTCTGGTTCAGGGACCAGGAGCCGGAGGGGGTCTGGTTCAGGGACTAGGAGCCACAGGGGGTCCGGTCCAGGGACCAGGAGCCGGAGGGGGTCTGGTCCAGGGACCAGGAGCCGGAGGGGGTCTGGTTCAGGGACCAGGAGCCGGAGGGGGTCTGGTTCAGGGACTAGGAGCCACAGGGGGTCCGGTCCAGGGACCAGGAGCCGGAGGGGGTCTGGTCCAGGGACCAGGAGCTGGAGGGGGTCTGGTTCAGGGACCAGGGGCCGCAGGGGGTCTGGTTCAGGGACCAGGAGCCACAGGGGGTCCGGTCCAGGGACCAGGAGCCGGAGGGGGTCTGGTTCAGGGACCAGGAGCCGGAGGGGGTCTGGTTCAGGGACTAGGAGCCACAGGGGGTCCGGTCCAGGGACCAGGAGCCGGAGGGGGTCTGGTCCAGGGACCAGGAGCCGGAGGGGGTCCGGTTCAGGGACCAGGAGCCGGAGGGGGTCTGGTTCAGGGACTAGGAGCCACAGGGGGTCCGGTCCAGGGACCAGGAGCCGGAGGGGGTCTGGTCCAGGGACCAGGAGCCGGAGGGGGTCCGGTCCAGGGACCAGGAGCCGGAGGGGGTCTGGTTCAGGGACCAGGAGCCGGAGGGGGTCTGGTTCAGGGACCAGGAGCCGGAGGGGGTCTGGTTCAGGGACCAGGAGCCGGAGGGGGTCTGGTTCAGGGACCAGGGGCCGCAGGGGGTCTGGTTTGGGGACCACAGGATTCCATCTCTGCTTTTTGCAGATGATGTCGTCCTGTTGGCTCCATGGAACCTGGACCATCATGCACTGGGGCGGTTCACAGCCAAGTGTGAAGAGACAGGGATGAAGATCAGCACCTCCAGATCCGAGGCCCTGGTCCTGGTCCTGGACCAGAAGAAGGTGGTCTGTGTGAAATGTTACTGTTTCCTGTTACAAACTTCCTGTGTTCTGACTGCTTCCTGCTCTGTTTGATGCTGCTTCACTGACCTCAGACCAGCGCCGGTCAGGAGGGACGGCAGAGCTTTACCGCTGTTCTACCGTCTGCTGACCGACGGAGAAACGCAGCTGGTGACTCATCATCCTGCTCGCCTCAGACATACGCTCATGTTCAAGGAATGTTTGAGTGTCTCTGTGCAGAAAGACGACTCCTGATCAGGCGGAGCGGCTGTGCTGGACAGCAGGAGGAACACCGGGTCCACATCAGCGTGAAGCGGCAGAGACCCGACCAGCCCAGACCAGCTCCAGAAGAGTGAGATATCACCCCGCCTGCGAGCGAAGACTCCATCAATACACACACTTTAGATCAGACATGGCCTCTGCTCTGACTGCCAGTGAGGCTGCTGGAGGACAGACCAGGGACACAGAGGACAGAATTCTGTCCTGAGGCTTCGCACAAATAAACTGTAATCAGCGTTGGAAATCTGCATCGGGACTCTTTGTTTCTGCACTCGATTTGGGATCAAGAAAGAATCTGTAGGGTAGGAGGAGCGATGGGAGGGGAGCCCGCCCGGCGCCGGAGGGAGGAAACTCCGTCCTTGACAACTGGCGTCACGAACAGGATCCCGGAGGCGGAATAAGGAGGCGGAGAAGGCACCGACGCCACAACCAGCTGGCCAGCAACTGAAAGGTAAGGTACTACCTGTTGTAAAACTATCAATTGGCAACAACTACACCGACGGTTGTGAAGCTGTTTGTGTTGGCACCTGCGGTTTAAACGTTGTCGAGGCAAATTGTGTTGCTGTGCGAGGTCTCATTTTTTACCTGCGTCTTCAGGGACGTCAGGGTAGGTTAAAGGTTCAAAGATAAAATGGATGGTGAACTTGATGACGTTATAAAGGAGTTGGGTGTGAAATGGGTTGAGGATCACGCCGGACGTGTGTTCCCATTTGGAAAATACTGTAACAATGTGTGGAGATTTCTGGAAAGTGCCGCAGGGGCCACAAGGGAGCAACAAGTAAAGTACGGGAAACAGGCGAAAGAAAGGATCAGAGTGTGGCAGGAAACTAACTGCTGCCCGCCGAACGAAGATGCTGTGAGTCTGTCACTGGTGTAGAGAAACGCTAACAAAGCTGAAGGAAAAGAAAGGCGAGCTGATGAGAGAGGAACAGGCTGCTGGACGGCTGAAGAAGGGAAAGATTAGAAAAACGAGGGTGATACGGCCCTTGTAGTCTTGAAAAAAGACGTCAAAAGAGTTGTCTCGTCTTCATGGAGGAGGTTTGTGACTCACTTAAACAAAAAGCACTCGCGGAGATCTATATGTCAAAAGAGATTATATTTATTTCCAACCAAAATCATATCGGCTCTCCGTGGTTGACTTTCCAAAGAAAATATATAAATAATGTGTTTAGAGTGGTTGAAAAAACTGTTACTCCTCACTCCTTCCACACAAAGGGCCAAAACAGCTGATCCCTCTCTCTTAATTACTGGAGAGGGCCGGCAGCCCGGAGGAGGAGGCAGGTGAGTGGTTTTTAGCAACCAATCAGAACAAAGAATAGCGCCATGACTTCAGATTCAGACTCATCATCATCGTCATTTAAATAATAATAATTTGATCAACAGGCTCCAACATTCCGGCCCCTAATTGTTAGCCTTAGCGGAACAATTACACAAACAAAAGGAGCCAAACAAATAACAAGAACGGGTAAATAAACTTAGAATTTTTATGTCCTAGTTCCATTCATTCAATGACCATTCTTTTCACAGTCCATGATAATGTCCACAGAAGCTGGAGAATCCCAGCTTCAGGTTCAGTTTATCCCGCTGCCTCCATCAGCAGACACACTTTATCTATTGGTCGCTGGATTATGTTGTTCTTTGTCTTAACCAGAACACTCCTCACAAAGCCTTTGGCATCCGGAAATGTCTTTACCACACGTCCCATGATCCAGGAGTTTCTTGGTGCCGTGTCATCAACGATGATAGCCAGGTCTCCAGGATCCACATTCCTTTTTGTGTTGTGCCATTTGTTTCTTTCTTGCAGCAGCGGAAGATACTCTCTCGTCCATCGCTTCCAAAAGAGATCAGCGAGATACTGGGTCTGCCTCCATCTCTTTCTGGAATATTGATCTCTTTTCTCAAATACACCTGGCGGTATGATTGTCTTCGCCTTAAGTTGAAGCAGGTGGTTTGGGGTTAATGGCTCTAAATCATCGGGGTCATTTGATACCGTGGTTATCGGTCTATCGTTCAGGATGGCTTCGACTTCACATAGTGCCGTTGACAGGGTTTCATCATCCAGTGTTTGTTCTTTTAGAACCGACGTGAGGATCTTTTTGACTAACCTGATTAATCTTTCCCAGACTCCGCCATGGTGGGCTCCAAAAGGTGGGTTAAAGATCCATTCCACTTCTTCAGCTAGCAATGTGTTATGGATCTTCTGCTGATTCAGCTCTTTCAATGCTTCCTTTAGTTCTTTTTGAGCTCCAACAAAGTTAGTTCCACAATCTGTTCTGATGCTTAGAACTGGTCCTCTTCTGCACACAAATCTGCGTATTGCGTTTATGCACGAGTCTGTAGTTAGAAAGTTTGCCATCTCCAGGTGGACAGCTCGACTTCCTAGGCAGGTGAAGATGACGCCCCAGCGTTTCACCATGGATCGGCCTCTCTTCACTTCAGTGGGACCAAAGTAGTCAACGCCAACGTGACTGAAAGGTGGTAGGTCAGGATACAAACGCTCCTCAGGAAGATCCGCCATTTTCTGTTCTCCAGGTTTTGCCTGCATGCGTCTGCAGAAAACACAGTTTCTGATGATTTTTCTGGCGGAGGAATTTGCATGAGGGAGCCAATGCCGTTGATGTAACCTGGAAAGCATGTGGCTCCTTCCTGAATGCCCGACTTGGTGATGGGTATGCTGCAGAATCAGATGGGATATGTGAGAACCTTTAGGAAGAATGACTGGATTCTTCTGGTTCACTGGCGTGGCACTTTTGTTTATTCTGCCACCTACTCTCAAGAGGCCATGATCAATGACTGGATCCAGTTTGCGAAGAGGACTTTTTGCACTGACCTTTTTACAGTTTGTCAGACTCAGAAACTCATCGTTGTAATAGCGCCTTTGTTCAAAACAAATAAGAGCATTTTCTGCCTCTTGCATTTCCTCTACTGATAAAGTTTGTTGTCCATGTTTGAGTTTTCTCTTCTTCTTCAGAGACACATGTGTTTGATCTCTTCGCTGTTGACTTAGAAGTTGGAGGAATTTTTTCACCTTTAATATCCATGCAACCGCTCTCTGAAGTCGTTTCCATGAAGAGAAATATTTGATCAGTTTCCATACAGGGTCTTGGTTATCGACACTCACGCTGTGAACTGCGACTTCCTTTCTCACTTCAGGGTCTTGTGCTGATATTTCTCCCAGGTCTTGTGAACTCTTCGGCCATGTCTTCTCGTCTTTACCCAGGAATTCAGGACCTTTCAGCCATCTTGATCTTAAAAAGGATTCCACGTGCAGCCCTCGCGAC
Organism: Salarias fasciatus; assembly: GCF_902148845.1. Lineage (NCBI taxonomy): Eukaryota > Metazoa > Chordata > Actinopteri > Blenniiformes > Blenniidae > Salarias > Salarias fasciatus. Next base: position 38,266 of record NW_021941383.1, on the reverse strand, counting down.
GCATCGTCCGCTGGATTGTCTCTTGAATGAATGTGTCTCCACTGATTCGCCCGAGACAGATCATGGATCATTGCGACTCTGTTTGATACGAATGTGTGAAATCTCTTCGTTTGATTGTGGATGTATTTTGACACAGATGTGCTGTCTGTCCAAAAGGCGGAATCAGTAAGCGGGAGCTGTAACTCCTTCCTTAGCATCCGATCCACTTTCACAGCTGGTGTTGCTGCAGTCAGGTCAAGCCTGGGTATTGTGATCTGCTTGAGAGGTGAGACTCTGGCCTTTCCAAATATGAAAGAGACATGGATTTTTCCTTGGCCATTTGTGAGTCTGAGGTAGCTCACCATGCCATAACCTGACTCACTTGCATCACAGAAGTGATGCAGTTCAATAGTTTCTACCGGATCAAAGTTTTCAGGCTTGATGCATCTTCTTATTTGAAATCCTGCCAATTGATTCAACTCCTTCACCCATCTCTGCCAAGGCTTTGCAACCTCCCATGGAATGACTTGATCCCATCCATACCTGGATCTGCAGAGCTCTTGGAGTATCTGTTTGGCTGTTAAGACAAATGGAGACAGGAAACCTAATGGGTCGTAAATTGAGCTTACTGTAGAGAGAATACCTCTTCTTGTTGCAGGACGGCTCTTTACAGCTACTTTAAAACTGAAGGTGTCACTGTGAACGTCCCACTGGATTCCAAGTGCTGGCTCTACTGAAGCTTGAGCTTTTACTTCACCGTCACTTTGACTGTCTTCGCTCTGTGCGACTCAGGAACACTTGCCAAAACTTCACAGTTGTTACTGACCCATTTTGTTAATGTGAAACCTCCCTGGGAGTAGGCTTCTGTCAGATCTTTTACGAGTTGAATTGCTTCATTCTTGGTTGGCACAGACCTGAGGCAGTCATCCACATAAAAGTTAGTCTTGATTGTTTTAATGACCTCATCCGAGTAATGCTCTCGGTTGTCATTGGCAGTTTGATGCAGGGCAAAATGATGCAGCTCCAAACAGGTGGACTTTCATCCTGTAAACCTCCAGTGGTTTGCTGATATCACCTTGTGGCCACCATAAAAACCTCAGAAGGTCTCTGTCCCTCTCGTCAACACGAACTTGATAAAACATCGCTTCAATGTCTGCCATGACTGCGATGTTCTCCTGACGAAACCTTAGGAGGACTCCTATAAGTGTGTTTGTTAAATCTGGTCCTTGGAGGAGCTCCTTGTTTAGGGATGTTCCCTTGAACGAAGACGTGCAGTCAAACACCACTCTCAGTTTGTGTTTTCGTTTGTGGTAAACCCCGTGATGGGGGATGTACCACACATGTCCATCTTTCCTATTAAGCTGCTGAGATGGAACCTGTTCTGCATACCCCTTCTTCAGAATGTCCTCCATGAACTTTGTATACTCCTCAGCATACGCTTTGTCCTTCCTGAATTTTTTCTGAAGGAGCAATGTGCGTTCTCTAACCGGTCCGTAGTTCTCCGGCATAACCTTGTATTTGTCCCGGATGGGCAGCGGCAGATGATAGTGGCCATTTTGAAGGGATACCGAGGTGGAAGCTATGTTCATAAACTGTTTATCTTCAACTGACATTTCATTTTTCTCCTCATACATGTTCTCAGAGACGTCCTGATTATACTGTTTGATGAGGAGATCCTTCAGCTCCACCACTGAGATCCTATTCGTAGAAACTGCAATGGGTCCTTCATGTCCATCAGTACCATCAACACCAAGTGGTCCAGTCACCACCCATCCCAATAAGGTTTGGACTGCATAAGGCCCATTTCCCTGACTGTTGATCACATTCCAGGGCTCCAATGCCCGTGGAACATCAGTCCCAATGAGGAGCTCAACGTCTGCTTCAATTTCCTTCAGCTGGATGCCACTGAGATGAGGCCACCGTCTCAAATCAGCGTGTGTGATGATGTTTTCTTTTGACACCGGGATTTTATTTTGGGTGTAAACCTTTGGCAGATTTAGATACATCTTTCCCTCTAAATCTCCCACCTCCAGTCCTTTGACGTCATAGGTCCCTGTAAGAGTTTCCTGCCCCATTGTTCGCAAGAGGATCTCAGTTTTGCGCCCCTTTACATTCAGTTGGTTCATGAGGTTTTCAGTGCAGAATGTAGCCGTACTTCCTGGATCCAGGAAAGCGTATGTCTGGACATACTTGCTTCCTTTTGCCACCTTCACTCTGACTGGGATAATGGCAAGTGCACAGTCTTTTCCGGCCCCAGTTGCGCCCCCTGCTGACACAAGAGCGCTACTTATGGGTGTCTCTTCTGTATCAGTGGTAGGTTTTGACTGATTTTCCTGCCTAGATCTTTTAACAATATGAAGAATAGTAGGATGCTTCATCTGACAAACTGGACATGTTAAACGGCGTTTACAGTTTTTGCTGACAAGACCTCTCAGTAGACAACCAAAACAATAACCCCGATTTCTCAAAAATTCAACCCTTTCGTCATGTGGCCGCTTCTTGAATTGTGAGCAGTCAACTAGAGCATGTTTCCCCTCGCAGAATCCACATGCAGAAATGACAGCATTGAGTGCAGATTGATGCTGTTGTGGAACTAATGAAGGTTTTGCGGTGCTCCCTAACATCTCAGTATTCACTCCAACTGATATAGCAAAACTGCTGTTTTTGTTTCTCAGTGATTTTTGTTCCATCTTGCTTCTTGGAAAAGACTTCTTAGTTGTCACTTGGTCTTGAATATCTCCAAACAATGGATCCATAAGCATCTTAGCATTTCTTTCCACAAACTCCACGAAGTGCTGAAATCCGACTCTCCTGCCAGTCTGTTGTTGTATCTCATAAGCCGTGGATCGCCGTCTTTCCCTCAGTTTATAGGGTAGTTTTGAAGCCATGAGTCTTAAGTTGGACAGGATATCAAGTTCTTCCAAATACTGTAAATCCTGCATGACATTGCAACAACCTCTCAAATACAGGGCATATTCCTGCAACATTTTTCCATCTTCAGCCTTAATGGCTGTCCAGTTCAAAACTTTTTCCAGGTAAGCATCAGATATTTTCATTTCATTCCCGAAATGTTCTTTTAAGAGATGTCTTGCTTCTTTATAGCCCCTACTGGCCTCCATATGTAAACAGCTACGGATCAGGTCTCTTGGCAAACCTGAAGTAAATTGCTCAAGATAGTAAAGTCTGTCTTGATTGTTTTTAGTCTTGTCTTCGATTAAATGTTCAAACGCATGAACAAAAGACTGATATTCCAGTGGATTGCCATCAAACACAGAGATCTCTCTGGCAGGTAACAAAGACAGCTTTTGCTGTGAAACAATAAGCTCCGCAATGTCACTTTGTCTTTGAATAATTGTATTCATGCTATCGTGTGCAGTATCGACAACCGTATTCATGTCAACTTGTACAGCACGGCGTCTAGTCTGAGGGGGATCCACAGTTCTAGTCCGGTTCTGAGGTCCATTTGGATCATCTTGTGTGTTGGTGACCCTAGCAGGTGCTGATTCCACGTTGCTTTCCACAATTTCAGGTTGATGGTGAGAGTCATAGTATGCATCCATACCATCGCCCTCCTGAGCAGTATCCACACACTGAAGGACTTTTATTTTAGCAGTTGATGCTGCAAGATCTGCCTCCAGCTCCATTTGCTCCATCTTGATTTTCAGTATCGTTTCTTCTAGTTGTAAATTGTGCTTTTCTTTCAGCGCAGCAGCTTGTTCGGCTTTGGCCTTTTTTAACTCCAAGGAGACTGAGGACGAGCTGGAGGTTCTTGATCCAGTGGAGGTGGACTTTGATTTTAGAGACACATTCGATATGCTGTCAGAAGGTTTAACTCGAGATTGTGCAATTTTCTCTTTCCATGTTTCAACATCTTTCTTAAAATAATCCAGGTTAGTTATTCTGGGTTCATACCAGTCAACGAAATCATTTCCACTTTCCTCTTCTGATAAGAGTTCTTGCACAGACCTATGAGCACCTTTGAACTCTTCCACAGCTCTTTCAAACATTTTAAACATGTCATTTACTTTATCCAAATTTCCATCGTCAGTCATCAAAGCCTTTATTTCGTTCAGTTTCCTCGTGCACGCGCCCAGCTTGGCTCGACGTGACGCAATGCGCGCTCTCAACGTCTCCTCCGCCTCAGCTGCGGTCTCTTCCGTGCCGAACATCACTGCAATCACCACACGGTTTCCTTCAATATCCTTAAAGTCCTTCAGATCTCAAACATCCGGCATCGAGCAGTCCGTGTCCACAATCCGTCATTCGCAACTTTGCTTTCCGCTGTCTTGATCGGCTTCTTTAGCGCGCAGCAGCGCATCCATTCATAAATTCGATCAGCTGACTTTACTCACGACCTGCCGGTTGTTTCTTGTTCCTGATGAGCGATAATCCAAACTCGCCCACGTTCCCCGTTTCCTCCGAGTCTTTAGTGGAGTTTTTTCAACTTGATACGGCCCTTGTAGTCTTGGAAAAAGACGTCAAAAGAGTTGTCTCGTCTTCATGGAGGAGGTTTGTGACTCACTTAAACAAAAAGCACTCGCGGAGATCTATATGTCAAAAGAGATTATATTTATTTCCAACCAAAATCATATCGGCTCTCCGTGGTCGACTTTCCAAAGAAAATATATAAATAATGTGTTTAGAGTGGTTGAAAAAACTGTTACTCCTCACTCCTTCCACACAAAGGGCATCACCTGGCCAAAACAGCTGATCCCTCTCTCTTAATTACTGGAGAGGGCCGGCAGCCCGGAGGAGGAGGCAGGTGAGTGGTTTTTAGCAACCAATCAGAACAAAGAATAGCGCCATGACTTCAGATTCAGACTCATCATCATCGTCATTTAAATAATAATAATTTGATCAACAGGCTCCAACAGAGGGAAAGATGTGAAGAAGCGTTGTCGTTTATGAATGCGTTGCTGCAAGCGTCCTGGAGGGCGAGGCCAAACAGGAGCCCTGTGGAGTGATGAGAGACAGCTGGGAGCTCGACAGGGAGGAAGGAGAAGCAGGAGGGTCTGGCGAGACCTCCATCTGACTCGCCTCCTGATGATCCCGCTGAGGGCCACAAGATGGCGCCAGTGGTGAAAATACAGGGAAAGTTTCAGGAACAGGGGAATATGAACAAACCGGAAGCCGAAACACATGATGACTGCTACGGGAGCGCACGGAAATGAAGAGAGCGGCAAGACACGAGGAGGCGGAGGAAAGGAGGAGACAACGTGAAAGAAGAAGAAGAAACAGAAGACGATGAAGGAGGTGAATGAAGAAGAAATGAGGACACGGGTCCAAGAAGCACATGCAAACAAAAAAGAAGTGCTACACAGACCGAGAGGTTCCCGGCTCCCGCGGAAACGTCAAATCATGGAACAGGAGCTCGGAGGGGGGGAGTGGAACCAGGGAAAAGCAACGACATGTGAACCTACGTCACCAGGGGGAGGAGCTACGTCACCTGGGAGGAGCTACGTCACCAGGGGGAGGAGCTACGTCACCTGGGAGGAGCTACGTCACCAGGGGGAGGAGCTACGTCACCAGGGGGAGGAGATACGTCACCAGGGAGGAGCTACATCACCTGGGAGGAGCTACGTCACCTGGGGGAGGAGATACGTCACCTGGGAGGAGCTACGCCACCAGGGGGAGGAGCTACGTCACCAGGGAGGAGCTACATCACCTGGGAGGAGCTACGTCACCAGGGGGAGGAGCTACATCACCTGGGAGGAGCTACGTCACCAGGGGGAGGAGCTACATCACCTGGGAGGAGCTACGCCACCAGGGGGAGGAGCTACGTCACCAGGGAGGAGCTACGTCACCAGGGAGGAGCTACGTCACCAGGGGGAGGAGCTACATCACCTGGGAGGAGCTACGCCACCAGGGGGAGGAGCTACATCACCAGGGAGGAGCTACGTCACCAGGGGGAGGAGCTATGTCACCAGGGGGAGGAGCTACATCACCTGGGAGGAGCTACGTCACCAGGGGGAGGAGATACGTCACCAGGGAGGAGCTACGTCACCAGGGAGGAGCTACGTCACCAGGGAGGAGCTACATCACCTGGGAGGAGCTACGTCACCAGGGGGAGGAGCTACGTCACCAGGGAGGAGCTGGGAGTAGAGCCGCTGCTCCACATGGAGAGGAGCAGTGAGTCTCGGCTCCTCTTCAGGACGGAACCTCCTGGAGCCTCCCTGGGAGGACATCTGGACATGTCCCACCGGGAGGAGGACCCGGGGAAGACCAGGACACTCTGGAGGGACTATGTCTCTGGGCTGGACTGGGAATGCCTCGGGATCCTCCAGGAAGAGTCTGGAGACAGGAAGAGTCTGGAGACAGGAAGAGTCTGGAGACAGGAAGAGTCTGGAGACAGGAAGAGTCTGGAGACAGGAAGTCTGGAGACAGAAAGTGCGGGAACAGGACGTTTGGGCATCTCTGCTGAGACGGGTGTCCCCGGGACCTGGTCCCGGATCAGCGGTGGAAGACGGATGGATGTTCTGTTAATGAAGAACTGGATGACCTGGTCATAAACAGACGGAACCGCAGAACACCGGAGAACCGTCACAGTAAAACTCTCCACACTCACCTCTGCTTTTATTCTAAAACTCAGCGAAGCTGCAACAAAGACAAGACAAGAAGTGAACCGGTCCAGGTCTGCTGGAGCAGGACCAGAACTGGGACTGGTGGTCCTCTGGGACATAAGACTGGTGGTCCTCCAGACCAGGACTGGACGTCTCGGTCTAAAATAATGCTGGATCAAAATATTTCAAATCATTCCGGGTCCTGGATCGGAGAACTTTGGCAAAACACTGGAGACGGTCCTGATTGGACACAGTCCTCACTGGAGACAGTCCTCACTGGAGACGGTCCTCACTGGAGACAGTCCTCACTGGAGACGGTCCTCACTGGAGACGGTCCTCACTGGAGACGGTCCTCACTGGAGACGGTCCTCACTGGAGACGGTCCTCACTGGAGACGGTCCTCACTGGACACGGTCCTCACTGGAGACGGTCCTCACTGGAGACGGTCCTCACTGGAGACGGTCCTCACTGGAGACGGTCCTCACTGGAGACGGTCCTCACTGGACTTCTTGAGTCTTCATTGAAAGTACTCGTCAAAAGTTGTTGTTGGAGACGTCCCCAGCCACTCCGACAGAGGGACAGGTGGTCCCAGAGTCTGGAGACAAGAACCTGACCGGATCCGTCTGTCCAGAGGCTGGAGGAAGAGGAGGGTCTGGAGGAAGAGGAGGGTCTGGAGGAAGAGGAGGGTCTGGAGGGGGAGGAGGGTCTGGAGGAAGAGGAGGGTCTGGAGGAAGAGGAGGGTCTGGAGGGGGAGGAGGGTCTGGAGGGGGAGGAGGGTCTGGAAGGGGAGGAGGGTCTGGAGGAAGAGGAGGGTCTGGAGGAAGAGGAGGGTCTGGAGGAAGAGGAGGGTCTGGAGGAAGAGGAGGGTCTGGAGGGGGAGGAGGGTCTGGAGGAAGAGGAGGGTCTGGAGGAAGAGGAGGGTCTGGAGGAAGAGGAGGGTCTGGAGGGGGAGGAGGGTCTGGAGGGGGAGGAGGGTCTGGAAGGGGAGGAGGGTCTGGAGGAAGAGGAGGGTCTGGAGGGGGAGGAGGGTCTGGAAGGGGAGGAGGGTCTGGAGGAAGAGGAGGGTCTGGAGGAAGAGGAGGGTCTGGAGGAAGAGGAGGGTCTGGAGGGGGAGGAGGGTCTGGAAGGGGAGGAGGGTCTGGAGGAAGAGGAGGGTCTGGAGGAAGAGGAGGGTCTGGAGGGGGAGGAGGGTCTGGAGGAAGAGGAGGGTCGGGAGGGGGAGGAGGGCTGGAAGGGGAGGAGGGTCTGGAGGAAGAGGAGGGTCTGGAGGAAGAGGAGGGTCTGGAGGAAGAGGAGGGTCTGGAGGAAGAGGAGGGTCTGGAGGGGGAGGAGGGTCTGGAAGGGGAGGAGGGTCTGGAGGAAGAGGAGGGTCTGGAGGAAGAGGAGGGTCTGGAGGGGGAGGAGGGTCTGGAAGGGGAGGAGGGTCTGGAGGAAGAGGAGGGTCTGGAGGGGGAGGAGGGTCTGGAGGAAGAGGAGGGTCTGGAGGAAGAGGAGGGTCTGGAGGGGGAGGAGGGTCTGGAGGAAGAGGAGGGTCTGGAGGGGGAGGAGGGTCTGGAAGGGGAGGAGGGTCTGGAGGAAGAGGAGGGTCTGGAGGAAGAGGAGGGTCTGGAGGGGGAGGAGGGTCTGGAGGAAGAGGAGGGTCTGGAGGGGGAGGAGGGTCTGGAGGAAGAGGAGGGTCTGGAGGAAGAGGAGGGTCTGGAGGGGGAGGAGGGTCTGGAGGGGGAGGAGGGTCTGGAGGGGGAGGAGGGTCTGGAGGGGGAGGAGGGTCTGGTCTCCTGGGTTCTGTGAGGAGCTGGAGTCCTGATTGGTCAGACGGGGTCAGTTGGACCAGGATGCTGAGAGGGAAGTGAAGCAGTGTGTCCCTCTGCAGAGGTCAGAGGTCAGAGGTTTTTCCTGGACTGTGGGGGTCAGAGGTCAGGGGCCGTGGCTGGACTGTGGGGTCAGAGGTCAGGGGCCGTGGCTGGACTGTGGGGTCAGAGGTCAGGGGCCTTGGCTGGACTGTGGGGTCAGAGGTCAGGGGCCTTGGCTGGACTGTGGGGTCAGAGGTCAGAATAAGAGACTCGGTGCTGCTTCAGGAAGCTTTATTGTTATTTTGTCTTTTTAAGTTACAAAGATCCTCAAACCGTGACGAAGCAGTAGTGTTCCAGTGTGACCCCCCGGCCGGGGGGGCGGGGGTCATGGGGGGTCATGGGGGGGTCATTGGGGGTCATCAGACACAGAGTCAAAGACAGTTTCACCTACAGAACAGTTAAATGTGCAACTTTATCAACATCAGAAAGTTTCAGTGTTTTTCCATCAGAGTGAGACGTCCTGTCGACGCCTGGTCCCAGCGGGCAGGAGGGGGCGGGGCCAAAACCAGGGCGGGGCCAAAACCAGGGGCGGAGCTAAAATCAGGGGCGGGGCTAAAACCAAGGGCAGAGCTAAAAGCAGCGGAAGGGGTGAAGGAGGACACCCCCCACACACACACTCCCTCTAAAACACACACACACACACACACACACACACACACACACACACACACACACACACACACACACACACACACACACACACTCCCACCCACACACCCACACACCCACACACCCACACACACACACACACACACACACTCACACAGGGGTGGGGGGGGGTCCAGCTGGCCCCGGTGGGGGGTCAGGGCTCCGGGTCCAGCTGGCCCGGTGGGGGGTCAGGGCTCCGGGTCCAGCTGGCCCCGCTGGGGGGTCAGGGCTCCGGGTCCAGCTGGCCCCGGCGGGGGGTCAGGGTCAGGGCTCCGGGTCCAGCTGGCCCCGGCGGGGGGTCAGGGCCCGGTGGGGGGTCAGGGCTCCGGGTCCAGCTGGCCCCGGTGGGGGGTCAGGGCTCCGGGTCCAGCTGGCCCCGGCGGGGGGTCAGGGCCGGTGGGGGGTCAGGGCTCCGGGTCCAGCTGGCCCCGGTGGGGGGGGGGAGTTGGGACTGGGGGGGCTGCTGGAGCTGTTGGAGGCGGTGGACTGTTTGGTGGAGTCGGAGTCCGGCTGAGAGAAGACAAGAGACAGAAGACACGTCCATCAGGAGACGGACACTCTGGACTCAGAGACGGCTTTCTCAGGGTGAGGGACAGATACCTCTCGGTCCAGGTCCTGCTCCTGGTCCTGGTCCTGGTCTGGATCACCCAGGCTGCGGACTGAAGCCCCGCCCACAAAATCTGAGACACATCAAACACCAGAGTCACACACACCTGTCTGTCCTCTGTCCTCTGTGTCCCTCAGTGTGTCCCTCAGTGTGTCTCTCAGTGTGTCTCTCAGTGTGTGTCCCTCAGTGTGTCCCTCAGTGTGTCCCTCAGTGTGTCCCTCAGTGTGTCTCTCACCTGACGTTGTGCGGGACATGTTGGTCCTGCTCCTCTGCTGTCGAGAGACAATGGACAGTGGGCGGGGCTTATCTTTAACCGGGTCCTCCTGAGAGGAAGACATCACACTCTGCACACACACACACACACACACACACACACACACACACACACGCCTTTGGTGATGACAGGAAGTCACAGGCTCGCTCTGATTGGTTGATTTATTTCACAACAGGGAACTGAGGAGGAGGAGGAAGAGGAGGAAGAGGAAGGAGGAGGAAGAGGAAGGAGGAGGAAGAGGAAGAGGAGGAAGAGGAAGAGGAAGGAGGAGGAAGGGGAGGAGGAGGAGGAAGAGGAGGAGGAAGAGGAGCGGCCTACCCTTCCCAGAGAAGATGCAGAGGGGGAGGAGCAGGAGGAGGAAGGCTGCAGGAGGCTCTGCTGGGAGGAGGAGCAGGAGGAGGAGGAGGAGAAGGAGGCGTCTTTCTGCAAGAAAGCGCCGGCCGACGCCGAGGTCATGTGATAGATGTGCTCAAAGTTGGAGGGAGGAGAAATGAGGGCGTGTCGGGAGGAAGAGGAGGAGGAGGAGGAGGCGGCATCACAAACCTTCACACCGAGGAGGAGGAGGAGGAGGAGGAGGAGGAAGAGGTGCAGGGAGAGGAGGAGGAGAATGGAACAAGGGAGGGAGGAGAAAAGAGGAGTCACTGTGATGGACAGAGGCCTCGGTGGAGGAGGAGGAGAAGAGGAGGAGAGGAGGAGGAAGAGGAGGAAGAGGAGGCGGAGGAGGAGGAGGAGCAGTTACCAGGGGGAGGTCCATCAGGACCTGCATGCCGTCTCCTGGTCCCATGTGAGCCACGTGGTTGAAGTTGATCGGATTAGAAATCATCTTAGATCTGAGCTCCGGATCCCTGAGCATCTCCCTGGGGGGACGAGAGCGTCAAACACAGCTAAATGGGCTGTGTTTTGCTGACTCATGGTGTGTTCTGCTGACTCGTGGTGTGTTCTGCTGACTCATGGTGTGTTTTGCTGACTCATGGTGTGTTTTGCTGAGTCATGATGTGTTTTGCTGACTCATGGTGTGTTTTGCTGACTCACGGTGTGTTTTGCTGACTCATGGTGTGTTTTGCTGACTCATGGTGTGTTTTGCTGACTCATGGTGTGTTTTGCTGAGTCATGATGTGTTCTGCTGTCTCACGGTGTGTTCTGCTGAATCATGGTGTGTTTTGCTGACTCATGGTGTGTGTTTTGCTGACTCATGGTGTGTTTTGCTGACTCATGGTGTGTTTTGCTGACTCACGGTGTGTTTTGCTGTCTCATGGTCTGTTTTGCTGACTCATGGTGTGTTTCGCTGACTCGTGTGTTTTGCTGAGTCATGGTGTGTTCTGCTGAGTCATGGTGTGTTTTGCTGACTCATGGTGTGTTTTGCTGACTCATGGTGTGTTTTGCTGACTCATGGTGTGTTTCGCTGACTCGTGGTGTGTTTTGCTGAGTCATGGTGTGTTTTGCTGTCTCATGGTGTGTTTTGCTGACTCATGGTGTGTTTTGCTGACTCACGGTGTGTTTTGCTGACTCGTGTGTTTTGCTGAGTCATGGTGTGTTCTGCTGAGTCATGGTGTGTTTTGCTGACTCATGGTGTGTTCTGCTGACTCGTGGTGTGTTCTGCTGACTCATGGTGTGTTTTGCTGAGTCATGGGGTGTTCTGCTGAGTCATGGTGTGTTTTGCTGACTCATGGTGTGTTCTGCTGACTCGTGGTGTGTTCTGCTGACTCATGGTGTGTTTTGCTGACTCATGGTGTGTTCTGCTGACTCGTGGTGTGTTCTGCTGACTCATGGTGTGTTTTGCTGAGTCATGGGGTGTTCTGCTGACTCGTGTGTTTTGCTGAGTCATGGTGTGTTCTGCTGAGTCATGGTGTGTTTTGCTGACTCATGGTGTGTTCTGCTGACTCGTGGTGTGTTCTGCTGACTCATGGTGTGTTTTGCTGAGTCATGGGGTGTTCTGCTGAGTCATGGTGTGTTTTGCTGACTCATGGTGTGTTCTGCTGACTCGTGGTGTGTTCTGCTGACTCATGGTGTGTTTTGCTGAGTCATGGGGTGTTCTGCTGACTCGGGGTGTGTTTTGCTGACTCACCTCCGCTGCTGGAGTCGTTCTTCTTCAGGAACCTTAAAGAGAAACTTCCTCTTACTCCGGGTTCGAACCATCAACTTCCTGCTGTGGTCACTCGTCTCAGGGATGTTGAGGTCCCCATCTGTGGACACACACACACACACACACACACACACACACACACACACACAATAAAGAAACAGGGGACAGACAAAACAGACAGCATGGACGCAGGAGACGGACACAGGGAGAGATAGGACCAGGGGACGTGGGGGACGGACACGGAGCCGGTACCTGAGCAGCTGCTGCTGAAGTAGACGAGACGAGGAGGTTCTGAACTCAGGAGGTTTAACGTCCCTTCAACATTCAGAGGACGGACCTGAGGACAGGGACAGGGACAGAGACACCTTGACACTTTCCTGCACTGGGATTGGCTCCTCTGAGGAATGCCTCTTGCTGATTGGTTACCTTACGAAGTGGGACAGTCTGGACCCAATCAGAAGTCTGAATATCAAAGACGTCCAACCCGTACTCACTGTAGACCGTCAGGTGGGACGAGTTAGAACCTGGAGGACAGGAGACAGACAGAGGACGAGTGAGAGCCTGGAGGACAGGAGACAGAGACAGGAGACAAGAGACGGAGACGGGGACAGGGACAGGGACAGGGGACAGACAGTGTTGGACCTACAGCAGGCCAGCGGAGTTGAGGGCCACATCAGCTCCTGGGACCGGGAGCGCCGTCCTTGTCCGTCCACGTAGAGTCCCAGCTGGCTGAAGCAGAGCAGCAGCTCCCCGGTCCCGGACCCGGTCCCGGACCCGGTCCCGGACCCGACCTCGGCGGCGTGCAGGGCGTCCAGCGGCTGCTGGGCCAGGAAGGCCAGCGAGGCGTCCCCGGGACTGACCAGGCTGACGGGGGACGTCTCCCCCTGCAGGCCCAGCAGGGCGAACCCGGACGGGTACCCCAGACCCAGCCGGTCCCGGACCAGGCCCATCCACTGCACCGGGCCCGGCGCCTGCACCTCCCACAGCTTCCGCTGGTGCGGCTTGGCCCGCGAGATCTCGTAGCACTGGACCTGGGGGAGAACCGGACCGTCAGGGGGGAGAACCCGGAGCGGGACCGGGAGCAGAGCCGGGCCGGGTCCTGACCTGGCGCTTGACGGCGGCCAGCAGGCAGGCGGGGCCGCCGGGCCGCAGCGCCCCCGCCGCCAGCGCCGTGCAGCCCTTGGTGTCGGGCAGCTTGACGTCGAAGGCTGGCTCCGCCCCCTCCAGCACCGCCCACGGGTGGAGGTGGACCTGCCGGGTCCGGCCGCACAGCAGGACCACCATCTGCTCCTGGGGGACCAGCTCCACCTGGTGGACCTTCTTACAGTCCACGGCCCGGACGATCACTGCAGGGAGAGAACCGTCAGGACCGGGATCGGCAGAACCGGCAGAACCGGCGGAACCGGCGGAGCCAAGTGGACCCGACTGGAACCAACTGAGAACCAACTGAAACCAAAAGAACCGACTGAAATCCAGCTGGACCCAGCAGGACCAGCTAGAACCTTCTGCAACCAAAGGTCGGCGCTCGGAGAACCCGGGACCCCGTCGACCCTGAGCGGTCTGGACTTTGGGTTCTCCGCCGCTCCAGACCAGAACGTTCCGCTCAGTCCTGTTTGTGTGTTAACAGCATGTTCCATACGGCCAGCAGCAGAGGGAACCGCACAGAACCTCACAGAACCGCATGGAACCTCCTGAACCCGGGCACAGGACCAGGTTCACGCAGACCACGACAAACCCGGAACGTATGAGTGGTATTCCAGAACTCCGGGACAGAACCTTCATCTTCAGATGGAACGTGTTGCTTCAGGGACACGTTCTGTTCTGCAAGTAAAATCTGGACCAGAACCAGAACCAGAACCACAGACAGGAACCTGAAGGAACTCTGGACCAGAACTTCTCCTTCAACTCCCACATTAAATTAGTCTGCAGAACGTCTCGGAGTCCGGTTCTTCTGGTTCTTCTGGTTCTTCAGAGAAAATACTTTTCACCATGAGGAACATGTAGAACTGATTGAAATGAAACTGTGGAACCACACACTGCAGCTAACCCCGTCACTAGAACCCTCTCAGGAGAACCCCGTCACTAGAACCCTCTCAGGAGAACCCCGTCAGCAGAACCTTGTCAGCAGAACCCGTCAGCAGAACCCCGTCAATAGAACCCTCTCAGGAGAACCCCGTCAGCAGAACCCGTCAGCAGAACCCGTCAGTAGAACCCGTCAGCAGAACCCGTCAATAGAACCCGTCAGCAGAACCCGTCAATAGAAGCCCATCAGCAGAACCCTGTCAGCAGAACCCCGTCAGCAGAACCCGTCAGCAGAACCCGTCAATAGAACCCATCAGCAGAACCCTGTCAGCAGAACCCCATCAATAGAACCCATCAGCAGAACCCGTCAGCAGAACCCCGTCAGCAGAACCCGTCAGCAGAACCCGTCAATAGAACCCGTCAGCAGAACCCGTCAATAGAACCCGTCAGCAGAACCCGTCAATAGAACCCGTCAGCAGAACCCCGTCAGTAGAACCCGTCAGCAGAACCCGTCAGCAGAACCCGTCAGCGTGTCGGTGCGTCACCGTCTCTGCTCAGCTCCACCACGAACAGCCCGTCCTCGGTTCCCATGACGACCCGTTCTCGATCTGCAGAGAGACACAGCGGTCAGGAGGCGGTTCCGGTGGTTCCTCTGGTTCCTCTGGTTCCTCTGGTTCCGGTACTGACCCGGCACGGCGGCGGACAGCGTGCTCTTGATGAGCGGCAGCGAGGCGTCGTACACCTCCTGCATGACGTGGACCTGCCGGTTCCGCAGCCGGTTCTGGGTCAGGAGGTTCTGCAGGCTCTCCAGGACCCGGACCCAGCGCCGCTTCTCCAGCTCGCTCTCCGCCAGAACCAGCAGCGACACGGAACCCAGGGGGGACAGCGGCGGGGACCGGCTGACCTGCAGACAGCAGGGGAGGGGGAGGGGCGTGGCCAGGGGGGAGAGGTGGGGTCAAAGGGGCGTGGCCAGAGTGCAGGGGCGGGGCCACTGTGAAGGGGCGTGGTCATGGTGAGGGGGTGGGGCCAGAGTGAAGGGGCGGGGCGGGGTCAGGTCATTGTGAAGGGGCGGGACCAGAGTGCAGGGGCGGGGCCGGATCAGAACGAAGGGGCATGGTCATGGTGAGGGGGTGGGGCCAGAGTGAAGGGGCGGGGCCAGAGTGAAGGGATGTGGTCATGGTGAAGGGGCGGGGCCAGAGTGAAGGGGCGGGGTCATGGTGAAGGGGCGGGGTCATGGTGAAGGGGCGGGGTCAGGGGTGTCCTACCTTGAAGATGCAGGGAATGTCCTTCCTGGTGGCGTGGATGACGTCAGAGGCCAAAACCGAGCTGACAGACAAGTCCTCGTCCCTGAGAGAGACGACACATGAGACAACTGCCCCAGGCCACGAGACAGCTGCCCCAGGCCACGAGACACCTGCCCCCACCCCTGGTGGTGGTTCCGCCCCGGTCTACCTCAGGTCCAGGACCAGGCTGGCCACCACCCCCGGCTGGGAGGACTTCCCCTCCGGGACGTCGTAGAGGAAGAGTTTACAGTCGGAGACGACGGCGAAGACGCGCTGCCAGCCTTTCTTCACTCCGCTGGGCTTCGGGACCTGAGGGGACAGAGTCCATCAGAGGGGAGGGGACGGGGACGGACGGGGACAGACGAGGACGGACGGGCGGAGGGAGCGGGGACGGGGTGGGGGACGGCTCACCCTGACGTAGCCCTGGTAGGCCGTCCCGATGCCCCTCTGGACGTCCACGCCCTGCGGCCGCTTGCTCTGCTCTGCTGGGATTGGACAGACCGGGGGGGCGTGGCCTCTGCAGGAGGCGTGGCAGACGAAGGAGCAGACTGAGGACGAAGAAGGACAGAGGTCAGGGACTGCAGCGAGGAAGAAGAGGAGGAGGAAGAGGAGGAGGAAGAGGAGGAGGAGGAGGAGGAAGAGGAGGAGGAGGAGGAAGAGGAGGAGGAGGAAGAGGAGGAGGAGGAGGAGGAAGAGGAGGAGGAGGAGGAGGAGGAGGAGGAGGAGGAGGAGGAGGAAGAGGAGGAGGAAGAGGAGTAGCAGCAGAGGGTGGAGCAGCGGGGGGTGGAACAGCGGGGGGTGGAGCAGCGGGGGGTGGAGCAGCAGTGGGTGGAGCAGCAGTGGGTGGAGCAGCGGGGGGTGGAGCAGCAGTGGGTGGAGCAGCAGTGGGTGGAGCAGCGGGGGGTGGAGCAGCGGGGGGTGGAGCAGCAGTGGGTGGAGCAGCGGGCGGTGGAGCAGCAGTGGGTGGAGCAGCAGTGGGTGGAGCAGCGGGGGGTGGAGCAGCAGGGGGTGGAGCAGCAGGGGGTGGAGCAGCAGTGGGTGGAGCAGCGGGGGGTGGAGCAGCGGGGGGTGGAGCAGCGGGGGGTGGAGCAGCAGTGGGTGGAGCAGCAGAGGGTGGAGCAGCAGCAGGTGTAGCAGCGGGTCACTCACCCTCACAGCCGTAGCCCTGCCGGGTCAGACCGACCATCAGAGAGCTGCAGTGGAAACACTGAGCAGGACTGGAGAAGCTCCGGATGCTGAGCTGGTGAGAGCGAGGCTGAAAGACACCCGGAGACAGGAGGACAGGCTGAGGACAGGCTGAGGACAGCCTGAGGACAGGCTGAGGACAGCCTGAGGACAGCCTGAGGACAGTCTGAGGACAGCCTGAGGACAGCCTGAGGACAGTTTCTCCTACTCTGGACCTGGTTCTGCAGGTTCTCCTCCAGACCTGGTTCTGCAGGTTCTCCTCTAGACCTGGTTCTGCAGGTTCTCCTCTGACCCTGGTTCTGCAGGTTCTCCTGTGGACCTGGTTCTGCAGGTTCTCCTCTAGACCTGGTTCTGCAGGTTCTCCTCTGACCCTGGTTCTGCAGGTTCTCCTCTGGACCTGGTTCTGCAGGTTCTCCTCTAGACCTGGTTCTGCAGGTTCTCCTCTAGACCTGGTTCTGCAGGTTCTCCTCTGACCCTGGTTCTGCAGGTTCTCCTCTGACCCTGGTTCTACAGGTTCTCCTCTAGACCTGGTTCTGCAGGTTCTCCTCTGGACCTGGCTCTGCAGGTTCTCCTCTAGACCTGGTTCTGCAGGTTCTCCTCTGGACCTGGCTCTGCAGGTTCTCCTCTAGACCTGGTTCTACAGGTTCTCCTCTAGACCTGGTTCTGCAGGTTCTCCTCTGGACCTGGTTCTGCAGGTTCTCCTCTAGACCTGGTTCTGCAGGTTCTCCTCTGGACCTGGTTCTGCAGGTTCTCCTCTGGACCTGGCTCTGCAGGTTCTCCTCTAGACCTGGTTCTGCAGGTTCTCCTCTGGACCTGGCTCTGCAGGTTCTCCTCTGGACCTGGTTCTGCAGGTTCTCCTCTAGACCTGGTTCTGCAGGTTCTCCTCTGACCCTGGTTCTGCAGGTTCTCCTCTGGACCTGGTTCTGCAGGTTCTCCTCTGACCCTGGTTCTGCAGGTTCTCCTCTGGACCTGGTTCTGCAGGTTCTCCTCTGACCCTGGTTCTGCAGGTTCTCCTCTAGACCTGGTTCTGCAGGTTCTCCTCTGACCCTGGTTCTGCAGGTTCTCCTCTGGACCTGGTTCTGCAGGTTCTCCTCTGACCCTGGTTCTGCAGGTTCTCCTCTGGACCTGGTTCTGCAGGTTCTCCTCTGGACCTGGTTCTGCAGGTTCTCCTCTGGACCTGGTTCTGCAGGTTCTGCTGTATGAATAAAGCTGGACTGGACTCTGGTACCTTTGCTGAGTTCTGGACACTGGTGGGCGGGGCAGCAGGGGGGGGCGGGGCTTGAACCTCCTGTGGATCCAAGACACCAGAATGAGACAGGAAGACACTCTGGACAAAGTGGACGTGACGGGACACTGGGGACCTGAGGGGACACTGGGGACCTGAGGGGACACTGGGGACCTGAGGGGACACTGGGGACACACCTCGTGCTCAGAAGCAGCAGAGGACGGGGACGGCGTCTCTGTTTTCGGTGGGGAGGAGTCAAAGTCACCCGCCTGTAAGACAAGAGACACATGAGTCCTCGTGCGTCCTCAGTGTGATTGGAGGAGAGCGTGTGACATCACGGAGTGGGCGGGGCTTACCCTGAAGCTCAGGTCTGCAGCCAGAGGAGACGTGTTGAAGTACTCAAAGATGGAGTCCTTAAAGTCCGGAAGCTTCAGACCTGCAGGACCAGGACACACCGGAGACCAGTGAAGACCGGGGGGACAGGGGGGGACAGGGAGGGACGGGGGGGATCAGGACAGACCGGAGACCAGTGAAGACCGGGGGGACAGGGAGGGACGGGGGGGACCAGGACACACCAGAGACCAGTGAAGACCGGGGGGACAGGGAGGGACGGGGGGGACCAGGACACACCGGAGATCAGTGAAGACCGGGGGGACAGGGAGGGACGGGGGGGACCAGGACACACCGGAGACCAGTGAAGACCGGGGGGACAGGGGGGGACAGGGAGGGACGGGGGGGATCAGGACAGACCGGAGACCAGTGAAGACCGGGGGGACAGGGAGGGACAGGGAGGGACGGGGGGGACCAGGACACACCGGAGACCAGTGAAGACCGGGGGGACGGGGGGACGGGGGGGACCAGGACACACCGGAGACCAGTGAAGACCGGGGGGACAGGGAGGGACGGGGGGGACCAGGACACACCGGAGACCAGTGAAGACCGGAGGGACAGGGAGGGACGGGGGGGACCAGGACACACCGGAGACCAGTGAAGACCGGGGGGACAGGGAGGGACGGGGGGGACCAGGACACACCGGAGACCAGTGAAGACCGGGGGGACAGGGAGGGACGGGGGGGACCAGGACACACCGGAGACCAGTGAAGACCGGGGGGACGGGGGGACGGGGGGGACCAGGACACACCGGAGACCAGTGAAGACCGGGGGGACAGGGAGGGACGGGGGGGACCAGGACACACCGGAGACCAGTGAAGACCGGAGGGGCAGGGAGGGACGGGGGGGACCAGGACACACCGGAGACCAGTGAAGACCGGGGGGACAGGGAGGGACGGGGGGGACCAGGACACACCGGAGACCAGTGAAGACCGGGGGGACGGGGGGACGGGGGGATGAGCTGCCAGAGCGGAGCTGGCCTGGCTGCGGTGCAGCAGCCCCCCCTGCAGGCCGGCAGCAGCACTGACCTCTGGCCGGCTGTCCGTCCTCCACCTCCCTCCTCAGGCTGTCCAGCTGCTGCTCCGCCCGCCGGCGCTGCTGCTCCGACTCCTGCAGCTTCCTGCGGGACGGGGAGACGGGGGGAGACGGGGTGAGACGGGGTGAGACGGGCCGGGCGGGAGCGGGAGCGGGCCCGGGCGGCTGCGGCGGCGACCTCTGACCTCTCCAGGCCCAGGCCGGCCTCCTTGGCCCGGCGCAGCTCGTCCTGGACCAGCTGCTTGGCCCGGAGCTCCGCCTCCAGCGCCGACTGCAGCTCCAGGCGCGCCGACATGTCCAGCTTCTGGCTGCGCCGCAGCTTCCACAGCGGGTCCTGGGGGGCCACAGGGGTCTCAGGGGTCTCAGGGGGGAACGGGGTGCTGCAGGGGGGCGGGGTGAGTGTGTGAGAGTGTGTGTATGAGTGTGTTACCGTTGTTCTCCCCAGGTTGGAGCCTCGCAGGGTCTCCAGCTCCTCGTTCATCTTGGAGGCCAAAGCCTGGAGGTAGCCCCGGGCGTCCTTCTCATCACTGACCCTGGAGACACACACACACACACACACACACACACACACACACACACACACACACACACACACACACACACACACCAGTGTCAGACTGTGCCCTGCCCCCTCCCCGTGCCCCGCCCCCTCCCCATGCCCCGCCCCCTCCCAGTGCCCCACGCCCCGCCCCCTCACCACTGGATGATCTCGGTGATCTGCGCCTCCCAGTGCGCCACGCTCTCCTTCTTGGAGGAGATCTGCTGCAGCTGCTCCTCCAGCTGCTGGGTCTGAACGGTGAGGGAGTCCACCAGGGACAGGAGCTGTGGGGGTCGCCCAGAGGACAGTCAGACTACAGCCGGAGTGAGTACAGTCAGAGCGTGTACAGTTACAGTCAGAGGGAGTACAGTCAGACTACGATTAGACTACAGTCAGAGGGATTACAGTCAGACTACAGTCAGAGGGAGTACAGTCAGACTACAGTCAGAGGGAGTACAGTCAGACTACAGTCAAAGGGACTACAGTCAGACTACAGACAGGGGGAGTACAGGGGGAGTACAGTCAGACTACAGTTAGACTACAGTCAGAGGGACTACAGTCAGACTACAGTCAGGGGGAGTACAGTCAGACTACAGGCAGACTACAGGCAGAGGGACTACAGTCAGACTACAGTCAGACTACAGTCAGGGGGAGTACAGTCAGACTACAGTCAGAGGGAGTACAGTCAGACTACAGTCAAAGGGACTACAGTCAGACTACAGTCAGGGGGAGTACAGGGGGAGTACAGTCAGACTACAGTTAGACTACAGTCAGAGGGACTACAGTCAGACTACAGTCAGGGGGAGTACAGTCAGACTACAGTCAGAGGGACTACAGTCAGACTACAGTCAGGGGGAGTACAGTCAGACTACAGTCAGAGGGACTACAGTCAGACTACAGTCAGGGGGAGTACAGTCAGACTACAGTCAGAGGGACTACAGTCAGACTACAGTCAGGGGGAGTACAGTCAGACTACAGTCAGAGGGACTACAGTCAGACTACAGTCAGGGGGAGTACAGTCAGACTACAGTCAGAGGGACTACAGTCAGACTACAGTCAGGGGGAGTACAGTCAGACTACAGTCAGACTACAGTCAGGGGGAGTACAGTCAGACTACAGTCAGACTACAGTGTTTCTCACCTTGTCACTTTCTGTCGTTAGTTTCCGGTTTTCTTCTATCAGAAGTTTCTTTTCTCGATCATGATTTTCTTTCAAAGCAGAAACTGATTCGTCCAACTCCCACTGCCTGGAGACAGAGGACAGACAGGGGACACTCAGAGGACACTCAGAGGACAGACAGGGGACACTCAGAGGACAGACAGAGGACACTCAGAGGACAGACAGGGGACACTCAGAGGACAGACAGGGGACACTCAGAGGACACTCAGAGGACAGACAGGGGACACTCAGAGGACAGACAGAGGACAGACAGGGGACACTCAGAGGACAGACAGAGGACACTCAGAGGACAGACAGGGGACACTCAGAGGACAGACAGGGGACACTCAGAGGACAGACAGGGGACACTCAGAGGACAGACAGGGGACACTCAGAGGACACTCAGAGGACAGACAGGGGACACTCAGAGGACAGACAGGGGACTCTCAGAGGACAGACAGAGGACACTCAGAGGACACTCAGAGGACAGACAGGGGACACTCAGAGGACAGACAGAGGACAGACAGAGGACTCTCAGAGGACAGACAGAGGACACTCAGAGGACACTCAGAGGACAGACAGAGGACAGACAGAGGACTCTCAGAGGACAGACAGAGGACACAGTAGAACAGACCCGGGATTCTGGACCTGGATTGTGAAGCTGGACCAGCAGACCCTGGTTTCAGACCCTGGACTATTGTTAACAGAATGAGGACTTTAAGGTGTCTCAGGAGAGACTCTGAAATGGACAGAAAGCTTTTTGACAGAGAAGACAGTTTGTGAAAGTGGGTGAGAATGAATCTAGTAGTGTGAAGACGTCCCGTGGTGTCCCCCAAGGTTCTGTTCTGGGTGCTCAGTTGTTTCATGTATATATTAATGACATTTTCAACGAGTCTGATCTTTTAAAACTGGTCTCATGTGCAGACGCCACCGACCCGTCCTGCTGGGACGATCGTTCCTCCACTCGATGCTGTGGACACGGAGCGAAGCGGAATCACCGCTTGGACGGACAAAACCTAACGATCAGCGAATCCAAACAAAACTACAGCCGTGGTTTTTGGGAACAGCAAAATAAACTGAATCAATATTAAATCCGGAAGGCGTTCAAATGGAAATGGAGTCTGAACAGAAGTTTTCAGGCGTGACGGTTGATAACAGGCTCAGCTGGAAGTCACATAGAAGACACAAACAATCTAAAATCTCCAGAAGTATTGCAGTTCTAAACAAAGTCAACATGTTTCTTGATCATGATGCGCTCAGAACTCTGTGCTGCTCACTAACATTACCCCACCTCACTTCCACTTCCTGTATAGAGAGTTGGGGCAACACTTACAAAAGTTCCCTGCATTCCCTCGTTGAACTCCAGAAACGAGCAGTGAGTGACGCACCGCGCAGGTCGTTACGATCACACCAATTCTCTGTTCCTGAAGTCAAAGCTTGAAAACCGAATGATTTGATCGACTTCTGCAGTGTCCAACTTGTACATAAAGCAAGTACAAATGTACTTCCTCTGAATCTTCCAGAACGCTTCACGCAGAGGGAAGGTGGACATAATCTAAGGGGGTTTGAGGACTTTAAGGTCCAAGCAGTGAGAACTACGAGGAAGAGTGTTTGTTTCTATCAGAGGCGTGAAGCTCTGGAACTGACTGAGTTTAGAGCTCAGCAACGTCCTAATATTCATCGGTTCAAATCAAGGTACAAGAAACGATATTCGCTCGGAACACGTGTGAAAACAGTGTAGAACTCCGGTGTGTGCGACTGTGGACTGTTCTTGTTTGAATTCAAAGACATATTCGAGGATTCTCCACCGATTTCGTACAACATGGCCGACTTGCCTTCCGGAGCGCTGCCGTGCGCGGCGGCCTCCATGAGGCCTGTGGGAGCGCGCACGGCAGCCGCACGGCACTTTGTTTCCATCGGCGCAGCCGGAGCGTCGTCTTTCACAGGATTAAAACATCTGTAATCACGTCGACGCTTCTTCCTCTCGCACATCAGAACACGGCCCGTACGGCAGCGTCTGACGCGTTCACGCAGCAGAACCGTCTGAACGGGACGACCAGCAGGTCGCCTGTGCAGCAGG
The DNA here is from genome assembly GCF_902148845.1 of Salarias fasciatus. NCBI lineage: Eukaryota > Metazoa > Chordata > Actinopteri > Blenniiformes > Blenniidae > Salarias > Salarias fasciatus. The sequence continues at coordinate 15,349 of NW_021941383.1, read as the reverse complement.
AAGCCCCTCCTCCTGATCCGCCTGAATCCTTCCTGCTTTGAAAGCCGTCAGACACAGCTTGACTACCGGGAACGCTGGAATAATACGTCATTTAGTTTGCTCGGCCTGAATAGTGATGAAGAATGGTTCTGTATGGTGAACGTTACAGTCCGCGTCCAGGCAGACACACCTGGCGACACGCCTCTGCTCAGCCTGCTCCTTTCGGCCTCACTGATCGGCTGCACGCTGTTGTCCGAGATGTTTGTAACGGGATATGCCCAAATAAACCAAACCAAAAAAAAAAAGAAGAAGTCCGCCGCCTCGTACAGGAACCTCCCAGAGAAACTCGCTCTGCCTTCTTTTCTGCGGCCTTCCTTCTCCCCTCTGCCGTCTCAGACAATGTTCTTTCTGTGCGGCTGGCGACCTCCGGAGGAGCACGCCGCTGCTGAGCGAGGCGCGCTGGTCGCTCCCTGCTTCGCTTCCTGAACGACGCTCTGCGCACGGAGCTCCGAACCAGAGCGCCAGAGGCGGCGAGTCCACAGGACGCGTCGTCACGCTGGCGCCTTCCCACATGGACTGGCTTTACGACTGCCCAATCAGAGCTGGGGTCCGTTACTCAAAAAAGTAAAGAGTTACCCGTTACTAGTTACTTTTGAAAAAAGTAGTGCCTTACACTACTTGATTACTCCATGGAAATAGTAACGAAGTTACACTCCTCGTCACTGCATAGCGCTCCGGAGCTGTGCTGCGGTACATCCCTCCGCGGAGCGCCGCCATGCCAGGTCTGTGTCTCAAAACGCTTTTTTTTTAATGGATTGAAAAGAAAACACGCCTTTTAAAATGTCTTATAGCCACTGGGATTGACTTGACGTGCTGACACGCCGTCCCCTGGACCACCGGGAGGAGGATTCTGTCCACTGCGCAGTCCGGCTCTGACTGACCTCCAGCTGAGCTTCGAGCTAAGCTGCTGCGATGCTAACGGCTGGGAGCCAGAGACACAGGGATTCTGAGCTTGTCTGACTTTGTCAGTGACAGGGGAAGGGGGCGGGGCCCTGACCTCCGGAGTGTTCCTTTAAAAGCGGCGTTTACAGCCGGAGGGAGTGCAGTGTGTCAGTGGGGCACAGGTTTATATCAGGCAACCAGTTTTCCTGTGACGGTTCCATCAGCCCCGACCCGGAGGAGAGAGAGAGCCAGCAGCTGCTCGAACGGCCGCCGTTCATCTGCTGCTGGTGATAAAAAAACTCCGCTTAAATAATAATATTCTGGTTGCTCTGTTTGCAGTCATAGTAAAAGTAACGATCGTAGCGTTTCATTTGTAACGCCAGTTTAACTACCAGTCTAGAAGGAGTAATGCGTTACACTACTCGTTCCCATCAAAAGTAATTTAACTACTTGTAACGCTCGTTACTTGTCGTTACACACCCAACTCTGCCAATCACGATCTGGAACCAGACCATTCTGATTGGTTCCAAGGATCCTCCAGTAACCTTTAAGTATATGATGCGGCACGCTGGGAGTCTGGAGTGTGGACGTGAAGGCTGGCTCGGGGTGGGCGGGGGCTGTGGTGTGACGGTGGGGGGGCTGACGGTGGCGGCATGGCGGCTGTTCGCCGGGTGTGCGGAGGCTGGCACAGCCTGTGTTAAAGAAATGATTTGACAAGTGACTTTTAACCAGCATGGAGTCGTGGCACGCAAAGCCGCGGCGGTCCGTCTGCAAAGGCGACATTTAAAGCCCCCCCCGTCTAATCGCCCCCCCGGCCCCCTCAGGTCCCCCCCCCCCCTCAGCTCCATGCGGAGCAGAGCTTTCCGCCGCTCTGGACTCTCCTCCTCAGTCCAGACTCCGCCTCCTGCGTCAGCCGCTCCGTCTCGTCTGTTCTGCTGTTCTGTTCATCTGTAATGTTTTCATCTCTATTGTGAGGCGTCCTGACTGCCCAGAACGGCGCTTTGAAATGAAATGTATTATTATTATTATCATTATTATTATTATTATTATTATTGTTGTTAAAGGTTAGAAAGGATCAACTGGTTTCACAGGAAGCGACCCGACCAGCAGGGGGAGCCGTGGCCCCAGCAGGGTGATGGTCTGCACAGGGCGGGATTGAAAAAAATGGAAAAAGAGGAAACTAAATATTGGACAATGCCTGCGGGCGTGGAGCGGCGGGCGGCCAGCAGGGGTCGCTGCGCCGTCCGCCCGCCGGACGAGCCGGTGTGACGTGAAGACCCGAGTCCTGCAGGGCCGCTCAGACCAGATCCAGGAGGACTGCATGAAAACAGCTGAAGGTCTGAATCAGCAGCGAGTCTCATCTGGAGGGTCCAGACCTGGACTCAGACCTGGACTCAGACCTGGACTCAGACCTGGACTCAGACCTGGACTCAGACCTGGACTCAGACCTGGACTCAGACCTGGACTAACAGACCTGGACTAACAGACCTGGACTTAGACCTGGACTCAGACCTGGACTAACAGACCTGGACTCAGACCTGGACTTAGACCTGGACTAACAGACCTGGACTTAGACCTGGACTAACAGACCTGGACTTAGACCTGGACTTAGACCTGGACTTAGACCTGGACTTAGACCTGGACTAACAGACCTGGACTCAGACCTGGGGGGATGTTTGAGGGTCTCTGCAGTAGACCCTGTCCTGAACTGGGTTCCGGTTCCTCTGCTCAGAGGTCTACAGACGTTCTACTGCGAAGGACCACAGACCAGAGTCCGTCCTGCAGGTCCAGAGGCAGAACCGGGACCCGCCCGGGACGGAGACCCTCACCTGTCGGTCCTGGCCTGGTCCAGCTTGTCCCGGAGCTGCAGCAGGTCCCGGTTGGTGGACAGCTGGGCCTCCTGGGACTCCTGCAGGTCCTTGCGGAGGGTCTTGATCTCGCTCATGTGGGCGGAGTCTCTCCTCAGCAGCTCCTCCTCGTAGAACCGGACCTTCTGGTCCAGCTCCGCCTTCAGGCGGGACAGCTCCGGCTGGACCTCGCTGCCCCGCGAGGCCGCTCCCCGACCCTGCAGGCCCAGACCAGAACCAGGACCAAGGGGGTCAGGGACGTGGGCTGAAAGAACCTGAACGGACCCTCAAGAACACAGAACCGATGGACCCTGAAGGGGGGTGAAAGACTGTAGTCCTGGTCCTTCAGTCCCTGGTAGTCCTGGTCCTTCAGTCCCTGGTAGTCCTGGTCCTTCAGTCCCTGGTAGTCCTGGTCCTTCAGTCTCTGGTAGTCCTGGTCCTTCAGTCCCTGGTAGTCCTGGTCCTTCAGTCTCTGGTAGTCCTGGTCCTTCAGTCCCTGGTAGTCCTGGTCCTTCAGTCCCTGGTAGTCCTGGTCCTTCAGTCCCTGGTAGTCCTGGTCCTTCAGTCCCTGGTAGTCCTGGTCCTTCGGTCCCTGGTAGTCCTGGTCCTTCAGTCCCTGGTAGTCCTGGTCCTTCAGTCCCTGGTAGTCCTGGTCCTTCGGTCTCTGGTAGTCCTGGTCCTTCGGTCCCTGGTAGTCCTGGTCCTTCAGTCCCTGGTAGTCCTGGTCCTTCGGTCCCTGGTAGTCCCGGTCCTTCGGTCCCTGGTAGTCCTGGTCCTTCAGTCTAAGGTAGTCCTGGTCCTTCAGTCCCTGGTAGTCCTGGTCCTTCAGTCCCTGGTAGTCCTGGTCCTTCAGTCCCTGGTAGTCCTGGTCCTTCAGTCCCTGGTAGTCCTGGTCCTTCAGTCCCTGGTAGTCCTGGTCCTTCAGTCCCTGGTAGTCCTGGTCCTTCGGTCCCTGGTAGTCCTGGTCCTTCAGTCCCTGGTAGTCCTGGTCCTTCGGTCTCTGGTAGTCCTGGTCCTTCGGTCCCTGGTAGTCCTGGTCCTTCAGTCCCTGGTAGTCCTGGTCCTTCAGTCCCTGGTAGTCCTGGTCCTTCAGTCCCTGGTAGTCCTGGTCCTTCAGTCCCTGGTGGTCCTGGTCCTTCAGTCCCTGGTAGTCCTGGTCCTTCAGTCTCTGGTAGTCCTGGTCCTTCAGTCCCTGGTAGTCCTGGTCCTTCAGTCTCTGGTAGTCCTGGTCCTTCAGTCCCTGGTAGTCCTGGTCCTTCAGTCCCTGGTAGTCCTGGTCCTTCAGTCCCTGGTAGTCCTGGTCCTTCAGTCCCTGGTAGTCCTGGTCCTTCGGTCCCTGGTAGTCCTGGTCCTTCAGTCCCTGGTAGTCCTGGTCCTTCAGTCCCTGGTAGTCCTGGTCCTTCGGTCTCTGGTAGTCCTGGTCCTTCAGTCCCTGGTAGTCCTGGTCCTTCGGTCCCTGGTAGTCCTGGTCCTTCAGTCCCTGGTAGTCCTGGTCCTTCAGTCCCTGGTAGTCCTGGTCCTTCAGTCCCTGGTAGTCCTGGTCCTTCGGTCCCTGGTAGTCCTGGTCCTTCAGTCCCTGGTAGTCCTGGTCCTTCGGTCCCTGGTAGTCCCGGTCCTTCGGTCCCTGGTAGTCCTGGTCCTTCAGTCTAAGGTAGTCCTGGTCCTTCAGTCCCTGGTAGTCCTGGTCCTTCAGTCCCTGGTAGTCCTGGTCCTTCAGTCCCTGGTAGTCCTGGTCCTTCAGTCCCTGGTAGTCCTGGTCCTTCAGTCCCTGGTAGTCCTGGTCCTTCAGTCCCTGGTAGTCCTGGTCCTTCGGTCCCTGGTAGTCCTGGTCCTTCAGTCCCTGGTAGTCCTGGTCCTTCGGTCTCTGGTAGTCCTGGTCCTTCGGTCCCTGGTAGTCCTGGTCCTTCAGTCCCTGGTAGTCCTGGTCCTTCAGTCCCTGGTAGTCCTGGTCCTTCAGTCCCTGGTAGTCCTGGTCCTTCAGTCCCTGGTGGTCCTGGTCCTTCAGTCCCTGGTAGTCCTGGTCCTTCAGTCTCTGGTAGTCCTGGTCCTTCAGTCTCTGGTAGTCCTGGTTTTTCAGTCTCCGGTAGTCCTGGTCCTTCAGTCCCTGGTAGTCCTGGTCCTTCAGTCCCTGGTAGTCCTGGTCCTTCAGTCCCTGGTAGTCCTGGTCCTTCAGTCCCTGGTAGTCCTGGTCCTTCAGTCCCTGGTAGTCCTGGTCCTTCGGTCCCTGGTAGTCCTGGTCCTTCAGTCCCTGGTAGTCCTGGTCCTTCGGTCCCTGGTAGTCCCGGTCCTTCAGTCCCTGGTAGTCCTGGTCCTTCAGTCTAAGGTAGTCCTGGTCCTTCAGTCCCTGGTAGTCCTGGTCCTTCAGTCCCTGGTAGTCCTGGTCCTTCAGTCCCTGGTAGTCCTGGTCCTTCAGTCCCTGGTAGTCCTGGTCCTTCAGTCCCTGGTAGTCCTGGTCCTTCGGTCCCTGGTAGTCCTGGTCCTTCAGTCCCTGGTAGTCCTGGTCCTTCAGTCCCTGGTAGTCCTGGTCCTTCGGTCTCTGGTAGTCCTGGTCCTTCAGTCTAAGGTAGTCCTGGTCCTTCAGTCTAAGGTAGTCCTGGTCCTTCAGTCCCTGGTAGTCCTGGTCCTTCGGTCTCTGGTAGTCCTGGTCCTTCAGTCTAAGGTAGTCCTGGTCCTTCAGTCCCTGGTAGTCCTGGTCCTTCGGTCTCTGGTAGTCCTGGTCCTTCAGTCTCTGGTAGTCCTGGTTTTTCAGTCTCCGGTAGTCCTGGTCCTTCAGTCCCTGGTAGTCCTGGTCCTTCAGTCCCTGGTAGTCCTGGTCCTTCGGTCCCTGGTAGTCCTGGTCCTTCAGTCTAAGGTAGTCCTGGTCCTTCGGTCCCTGGTAGTCCTGGTCCTTCAGTCTAAGGTAGTCCTGGTCCTTCAGTCCCTGGTGGTCCTGGTCCTTCTCTCTCTGGTGGTCCTGGTTCTTGGACCTGGTCCTCAGTGGGCCCAGGACGCCGGTGACCTCTGACCTTTAGGCTCTGGAGCTCCGCCTCCAGCTGCTGGTTCTGGACTTCGCTGTGCTCCCTCAGCTTCCGCTCCTTCAAGACCTCCGCCTGGACCGCATCCAGCCGGACCTCCATCTGCCAGAGCCAGACCGGGTCAGGGTCGGGACCGGCAGGACCAGGACCCGGTCCGGCGCCGGCGCCGGCCCCCTCACCTCCTTGCGGTCCTCCTCGGCGCCGCGGGCCTCCTGCCGGCTGGCCTCGGCCCTCTGGACCAGGACCTGGTTCTCGTCCTCCCTGTCCCGGAGCTGGCGGCTCAGCCGGGTCCGGTCCCCCCTCAGCTGGGCCAGGTTCTCCGACAGCTCCGAGAACTCCTGCAGGGCCCGCCTCCTCTGGGAGTGCGCCTCCTTCAGCTCCCGGGTCTGGGTCCGGAGCCGGTCCAGGGACTCGGTCAGCTGCTGCTCGGGGACAGGGGGACGTCAGGGTGGGACCGGGTGGGACTGGGTGGGACCGGGTGGGACCTCGTGGGACCGGGTGGGACCGGGTGGGACCGGGTGGGACGGCCTCACCTTGTGGACGTCGTCCTTGTCCTGCCGCAGCGTCTTCACCTGTCTCTCCAGTGTCTTCACTCTGGAGGCGGAGCTTTCGTAGTCCTGCCTGAGGGAGACCGCCTCCTCCAGCTGGGTCTCCAGCCTATCAGAGTCTGCCACGGCACAGGGGGCGGGGTCAGCCGGGGTCAGCCGGGGTCAGCCGGGGTCAGCCGGGCCCGGGTCGAACTAGTGCTTAACTAGTTCGACCGGTCCAGACTCTAAACCGGTCCAGACTGTAAACCGGTCCAGACTGTAAACCGGTCCAGACTGTAAACCGGTCCAGACTGTAAACCGGTCCAGACTGTAAACCGGTCCAGACTGTAAACCGGTCCAGACTGTAAACCGGTCCAGACTCTACCTGCCAGCTTCTTCTTCAGCCGCTCGATCTCCTCACTCAGCTTCTTCACCTCCTTCTCCTGAGGGAGGTCTGCACACACACACACACACACACACACACACACACACACACACACACACACACACACACACACACACACACCCCGAGAGGATCTGCGTCAGTCGGATCCGGCTGTACCAGCTGGTCTACACCGGTCCAGGATCCGCTCCGTGGTTCATGTAAACGCCGCCTGACAGCGGAGCGGATTAAACGGGTTTATTTGTTCCGCCATGCGTTCCCTCGTACGTAGTGACGTGATGACGTGACAGGAAACAGGAAGCAGGAAACAGGAAGCAGGAAACAGGAAACAGGAAGACAGAAGAACACGACGGTGGCTGAAAAACACTTTGTTCTCTCGGGGTTTTTATTAAAAATCCGTGGAGCGGCGAGATGGAACCAAATCGCGCGACAGCGAGTTGTAGAAAGAGCTCCGTGGCAGAACGCAGCGATGTCCGGCCGGTGTTATGGACTAACTGGTTCCCGTGTTAACGAGTGGCGGCGGCGTTCTGTGTGAACACCTGCTGATAACAGCAGCTGTGACAGTCAGACTCACGAAAGACTCTGAACGTGTTCAGTCACTGGAGCTGGAGAGAGCCCACGCTCGCCACAACGACCACGTTTCAGTCTGTTGGTCACCAGCTAAAGCTCAGGTAGACGGTAGACGGTGTTGTCCAGCAGCACTTCCTGTCATCCTGAGTGAAACGCTCCCCCCCCCCCCCCCCCCCTGGGAGAAGTCAATGCTTTATGTGGACGGAAAAAATCTGACCGCTGTCGCGGCCACAGGACAGTAAAAACTCCGACCAATCGTAAGGCGCGGACCGCTCTTCAGGAGCCAATCAAATCCCTTCTCCGTTCTACCAGCCCCCTGCGTTCATTTCAGTGGCGTGCTCCGGCCCTGGCTCAGAGCCACGCCGCGCTCGCCGCTCGCCGCTCGCGTGAGAAACAGAAGGAAGGGAGCGGCGCGGCGCGCTGCGCTGCTGGGAGCGTGGTGCGCAGCAGTCAGGAAGGTTCAGAACACTGGAGGCCGTCACAAACTCCGTGCGAGTGGCGCTCCCGCGTCCAGGGCGTTCGCTCCCAACGGGAGCTCCTCCAATGGGGCGGGAGCTGGGCGGAGCCTTGAGGAGACGCTACATTCGTGCTACATGCTAGTTTTCCAAGATTGCCGACCCGAGCTTTAACACGAGCGCCAGTTCATTAGAAGCATCAGCAGCAGAGCTGCACCGAGACGTGGCGCTCGGCGGCGGCGCTCCAGCCGGGAGGAGCTCCTGCAGCAGCAGCTCCTGCAGAGACCAAGACCTGGAAGGTCCTCCAGAGACCCTGTCCTCATGTCCCAGGATGCTGGATAATCCGCTTCACCAGAACCCTGGAGGACCAGGACCCTGGAGGACCAGGACCCTGGAGGACCAGGACCCTGGAGGACCAGGACCCTGGAGGACCAGGATTCATGGTGGATCGCTTTGTCTGCCGTCCATGTTTGCACAGGCGTTTATCAGATTGAAAAAACACCATGTAAACTGGGTCACTGACACACACACACACACACACACACACACACACACACACACACACACACACACACACACACACACACACTCCTGCTCTCACCCTGTAGTTTCTGGTGCAGCTCCTGTTTCTCCTTCTCCAGTCGGAGGATCCTCTTCTCAAAAGCCTCCACCTCCCCTCCTCCTGCCCCTCCTCCTGCCCCGCCTCCTGCCCCGCCCCCTGCCCCGCCCTCCTCTGCCGCCCCCCCCGCCCCCCCCGCCCCCTGGCTGCGGTCGGAGAAGCGGCTGCCGGTGGTGAAGGTGAAGCCCACGAAGGGGAGGTGCTGCCCGGTGAAGCCGGAGAGCGACGGAGGAGGAGACACTTCCTGCAGGACAGAGGTCAGAGGTCACAGACAGGTCAGAGGTCACAGACAGGGGTCAGAGGTCACAGACAGGTCAGAGGTCACAGACAGGAGTCAGAGGTCACAGACAGGTCAGAGGTCACGGACAGGTCAGAGGTCACGGACAAGGGTCAAAAATAAAGGGGTCAGAGGTCAGACTCACGGGGTTCTTCAGGACGTCGTCGTCCACGTCAAAGTTGGACGTGTCGGTGGGGGAGGACACGTCGGGGACGTAGGGGGCCTCGGCGGACCGGATGTGGTCCCAGTCGATCCCTGAGAAGAAGGCGTGGCTCTTGAAGTCCGAGATCCCGTTCAGACCCAGGCGGCGGTCCCGGGAGCACAGCAGGTTCTGGATCAGGTCCCGGGCCTCCAGGGACACGTCAGTCACATGGGAGGGGAACTGGAACCGCTCCTGAGACCAGGACCGGGACCAGAGACCAGGAGCAGAGACCAGAATGAGGTTCAGAAATGCAAACAGAGTAATACTTTAATACACCTACCTATATGCTGAATTCAGATATTTTTGGATTAACTGTTTCATGGACATGATGGTGTCTTTGGTGGACATTAAAGATAAATAAATAAATAAATAAAATTTAGTGTAGGGCGGGCCAGTGGGGGGTCTGCTGCACCAAGGCCACCGCCTTCTGGCTGCAGGCCTCCAGAGACCTCGTCTCTCTTAAAGGAATACTCCGAAGATTTTGGACCCCCACCCCATCCCGATCATCACAGAGTGAGATCAGCTCATAAATACCTTTTTATGTCCGTTGGTCCAGTGCCTGGCTAACAGCTGTTAGCATCAGAGTTAGCTTAGCTCCACTGCTGCAGGTGGAGAGGAGACAGAGCCAGACTGAGAAAGTGGACAGAATCCTCCTTCCAGCGGTCCAGGGGACGGCGTGTTAGCACGCCAAGTAAATCCGAATGGTTATAAAGCATTTTAAAAGACAAGTTTTTCTTTTCAATCCGTGAAAATAACGTGTTGATCCACAGACCTGCGCATGGCGGCGCTCTGGAAGGATACACCGGAGCACAGCGGCAGCTCAGACTCAGCCGCTGGGCGCCGGTATATCCTCCCGCAGCGCACGATGCTTGTGCAGGTCTGTGGATCAAAACGCTACTTTAAGGGATTGAAAAGAAAACACGTCTTTTATAAAGTTTTATAACCATTCAGATTTACTTGGCGTGCTAACACGCCGTCCCCTGGACCACTGGAAGGAGGATTTTGTCCACTTTCTCAGTCTGGCTCTGTCTCCTCTTCACCTGCAGCAGTGGAGCTAAGCTAACTCTGATGCTAACAGCTGTTAGCCAGGCACTGGACCAACGGACATAAAAAGGTATTTATGAGCTGATCTCACTCTGTGATGATCGGGATGGGGCGGGGGTCCAAAATCTTCGGAGTATTCCTTTAAAGCGCAGTATCGGACACGGTCCAGGCCTTCCTCAGCACCACTCACAACTGCAAGTAACTGTAACCATCAATACCAGTCTGTCTAATGAGTACATCTAAATTATACATAGTTAAAAGTAAGTAACTGTTAATAATAATTTATAAAGAGAGTCTTGCTGCTGATGGTGATGTGGTGGAGTTCAGAAGGCAATACGGATCTACTACTCAGTAAGTATTCTTCAATAAAGAAGAAAAATATCATGATTATGATCATTACTAGGGGTGTAAGAATACATGTATTTGTACTGAACCGTTCCGGTCCGGGCCGTTCGGTTCGGTACAGGACTGTCCCCGGGTGAGTTCACGGGCCAAAGTTTGTTTTTTCCCGCTCACGGCCGGATGGTGCGTGTGTTTACGTTCTGCCGCTAGCATGAGCAGCTACACCTGCAGCCATGACTGCTGCTGCTAGCAGCTTCCTCCAGGCTCCACATGTCCGCGTGGCGCATTGGTCCCTGGGACGTCACGTCATCAACTTCTGTCCACGGACGTCCGCGCGCAGAACAGATTCTGTGACCGCGTTGCGCGTATGCGCACGTCGCGCCGGTACACGCATGCGCCAGAGCGCCACAGCAAACAAACCGCGACAGACGCGAACTTTGAAAAGTGAGTCTGAAGCGAACAGGCTGCAACTCCGTCTGAAGAAACTCAGAGAGAAGCTGGAGGAGGAGAGAGCAGACTGTCAGGAGGAGGAGGAGGGCTGGCACTGAAGAGAAGCAGTGTGGAACCGTACCGGCTGGCGGGGGGCTCACTGGGGGGGGCGCGTGCCTCGGAGGGAACATGTCTGCTTTAAGTGACGCTTAAGGCATAGCGCCCCCACGCTCCAATGGTGAGGACCAGTACTGCATGCAGGTCGCCATCTTTATTAAGTGAAATAGTGATGCTCAAATCATCCATTAAAACTGGCCTAATTCTGCATATAATCCGTGATTATGATCATACTAAACCAATAATAATAAATTAATTAAATACATGGGGAAACAGCATTTTTCCAATATTTAGGCCCCCCCCAAAATTTCACAAATCATGTTTTCAGTGCGCTGCATGGAACGTGCACAGCTGAGCCCAAATGCAGCAGCAGAGAGGAGCGTTGGCGTCGGTGATGTGCCGCACAGCCGACACCGACACCGACACGGGGAGCATGACAACAACAGGAACATTCAGGTTCTGCATTTTGTTCCCTACTGTATCGAAACCGAACCGAACCGAACCGAACCGAACCCTGACCTCAGAACCGAGGTACGGACCGAACCCAGATTTTTGTGTATCGTTACACCCCTAATAATTACGGTATAATGTTAATAATAATGGTAGTCATAGTATTAATAATTATAATAGATATGTTTGTGTATTTATATGTTCATGTATGTATGTGTATGTATGTATATACATACATCTATATTATGACATCGCAGGAGCAGCTTCGCAAAAGAAAAACAAAAAAAGAACTGGAACTGGATGCGACTTCAGCGTAACATGAAATATGTTCGGGAGCGGCTGAACGCTGAAACTCCGGCCATTGCTTTTGAATATATAGAGACATATATACACACATATATACACACATATATACACACATATATACACACATATATATATACATATATGTGTTAATTGTGGAATATAGTGATTGTACAAAACAGAAGCATGTATTCAATAAATTTCATTCATTCATTCAACAGAGACCTTTAACCTCTTCTTCAATGTTAGTTCCACACAACACACACACACACACACACACACACACACACACACACACCACACACACACACACACACACACACCACACACACCACACACACCACACACAACACACAACACACCACACACAACACACACACACACACACACACACACACACACACACAAACACACACACACACACACACACAACACACACCACACACACACACACACACACACACACCACACACACCACACACACACACACAACACACACAACACACACCACACACACCACACACACCACACACACACACACACACACCACACACACACACACACACACACCACACACACACACACAACACACACAACACACACAACACACACACACACACCACACACACCACACACACCACACACACACACACACACACATACACACAGAGCTGCAGAGTAATCAGATTACTGGGGTCCTCTGACCTGGTGGTTCATGATCTTGCCGTAGGTCTCCACCAGGGACTCGGCGTAGAAGGGGGTCTCTCCGTACAGCATCTCGTAGACGCAGACCCCCAGAGACCACCAGTCGCACTCCGGCCCGTAGCGGCCCTGCCCGTCCTCCATGGCCTGCAGGATCTCCGGGGAGATGTAGTCCGGGGTCCCGACCGCCACCGAGGACTGGACCTGGACCCAGACCCGACAGCTGAACCCACCCAGGACCGGACCTGGACCCAGACCCGACAGCTGAACCCACCCAGGACCGGACCTGGACCCAGACCCGACAGCTGAACCCACCCAGGACCGGACCTGGACCCAGACTAACACAGCTGACCAGTTTCCAGCCTTTGATCTGAACTAACAAGCCTCTAATCCGGAACGGTCAGAACCGTCCCCCTAATCAGACCAGTGAAGTCCTCGTCCACTCATCCTGGTCTTTCTGTGATGTCCCAGCTGAACTTCTGGGACCAGGTCCTCCTTCGGTCTCGAGATCTGTCCATGGGTCTGTCCTGGATCTGTTCCTGGATCTGATGTGTCTTGTCATTTGTCTTGATGGCCCCGCCCCAGCAGATGACTCCACCCCCAGCCGATGGCCCCGCCCCCAGCTGATGACTCCGCCCCCAGACGATGACTCGTGAGGTAAAGTTTTGAGACAAATCTTAAAACACGAAGACCTGGATCTGAGGCAGGACCTGGATCTGGAACAGACCTGGAACCAGCTCGGTGGAAAGGAGGCTTTTGATTGGTCCATTTTGCCACCAACCAGAGACCCCCTGTCCCCCTGGACCCCCAGGCCCCCCGGGAACCTGAACCGGTCCGGGGTGAGCCGGTCAGCTTACCGTTCCGTTCTCCATCAGACGCAGACAGGAGCCGAAGTCCGCCAGGCGGATGTGTCCGTGGACGTCCAGGAGGACGTTGTCCGGTTTGATGTCCCTGTGGGAAGGAGGGAGAAGACAAGTACGGAACCAGAACCAGAACCAGAACCGGGAGCAGGTCGGGCGGGAGCAGAACCGGGAGCAGAACCGGGACCGGGGCAGTACCTGTGGACGTAGTGCTGCTGGTGGACGGAGCTGATGGCCAGAACCATCTCGGCCACGTAGAACCGGGCCATGTCCTCCGGGAGGCGGTCCTCGAACTTACTGAGGAGCGTCAGCAGGTCTCCGCCCACGTAGTAATCCATTACCAGGTACTGCAGAAGTAATCAGATTACTGTCAGCACTCCACAGAGAAGGCTGCAATGCAACATGGACCGTTCCAGTTCCAGTAACCAGGAAGTGATTTCACACTAACCAGGTAGTCATCTCATTAACCAGGTAGTTACCACATGAACTAGACAGCTATCTCACTGAGCAGGTAATTATCTTATTAACTAGTTATCCCACAATAACCAAGTCATTGTGACACTGATCACATAGTGGGGGAAGTCGTGCCAGTTTTCACTTAAAGTGCCTTTAACAGCCGGGGATCACAGGACGCCTGCAGCGAGAAAATGTCCCTGTGGTTCAGGACGCTGTGCATCCTGGGAGCTGTCACTGTGGATCTGAAATTAACTGTGTGAGAAATACAGCTTTGGAAAAAAAGTGGTTTTGTGGCACAACTTACCCCGAGTGCGGGGTAAGTTGTGCCGCTGATAACTGAAGTGAAAAAGATCATTTTAATATCAAAAATGACAATGCTGGATAAAAACAAGACAAATTCAACACAAAAGTACTTGTTTAATGTTAATTTAAAGTTTTAACATCATCAAAGGCCAGTTTGCTTCAACAAGGCCCAGCGCCACACGAACACCTGCCAAGAACAAAATCAAGAATCTAAAATGAGCAGCGGACTGCGTCTGCATGTCTTCACAGACTGGACCTCCTGGACGTTCCTCTGGTCGCTGCTGCAGTGGAACATGAACCTGCGCTCCCTTCTGGCTCTATCAACACGCTCCTTCATCATTCTCTCTAAATGTGAAGATGGACTTTCCATCAACAGGCCTCATCACTTCGCTTCAGAAACTCTGAAAAGTCGGATCCCTGTCTGTCTCCGTTTGTATCTGTGACATGATGGATTCTGATCTGAAATGAAGAATGACTCATAGTTTTAGTGATCAAATGGAAGAATAAGATGTACAATAACAGTAAAATACAATAAAGTCATATATAGTAGATCATCATCAGTTGGGTTAAGTTGTGCCGCTGGCAGGTCGTTCGGCACAAATGACCCCAGGCCCACCATCTTGAAAACAAGCTGCTCTGAGCGAGCATCATGTGAGCTGTACAGACTCATGAAGCAGCTCACTGAAGCAGTAAAACCTGTGAAATGTTTTCAAAGTTTTCTATAATTGTTCAAACACAGCAATCAAACAACCTCAACCATGGAAATTTTACTTTGGAAGGCAAAAAAAATGTTTTTGAACCTAAACGTGCTCACCTCTCCGGCCACGTGACGCCCGAGGTCACATGACCAGAACCACCGCGGTTTTCTAAATAACAGGGGCGGCACTACCTGCCCCTCGGCACAAATGACCCCGCTCTCCCTACTTATCTCATTCTAACCAGGTCAGTGCCACCCTAACCAGCTAGTTATCTCAGACTAACCAGGTAATCATCTCAAAGTGACTCACACTCCCCAGGTTCCTCATCAGGCCCTGCATAGAACAGCTTCTAAATTCTCAAACAGCTAGTTGTCATACTAACCAGCTAGTAATCATACTAACCAACTAGCTGGCATACTAACAAGCTAGCTGTGCTGTCCTACTAACCAGCTAGCGGTCCTACTAACCAGCTAGTGATCATACTAACCAGCTAGCGGTCATACTAATCAGCTAGTTATACTCACCAGCTAGTTGTCCTACTAACCAGCTAGTTGTCCTACTAACCAGCTAGTTGTCCTACTAACCAGGAAGTTGTCCTACTAACCAGCTAGTTGTCCTACTAACCAGCTAGTCGTCCTACTAACCAGGAAGTTGTCCTACTAACCAGCTAGTTGTCCTACTAACCAGCTAGTTGTCCTACTAACCAGCTAGTCGTCCTACTAACCAGGAAGTTGTCCTACTAACCAGCTAGTGATAATACTAACCAGCTAGCGGTCATACTAATCAGCTAGTTATACTCACCAGCTAGTT
>NW_021941382.1:782452-788933 GCF_902148845.1 Salarias fasciatus | reverse complement strand
ATTTGCTTCAGGTGTTCGTCTCGCCGCTTCTTCTTCGTCTTGTTTTCAAGGTTAAAGTCAGACTGAGGCGGCGGCTTCGCTCAGCCCTGGGACTAAATCCCCTTCCTTCATCTGCTGGAAAACCAATACATGCGGGACGACTGAGGAGAGCGCTGAAGGGTTCAGATGATACGGAGACGTGGATGGAGACGTGGACGGACACAGGACGGAACAGGAGACACAGCTTCTGCTTCTCTTTCTGTTTTATCAGTTACATCCTTCTTTACAGCATTTCTTCTGTAAGTTTAGACATTGTAGAATAGAATAGAATAGAATAGAATAGAATAGAATAGAATAAAATAGAATAGAAATATTTTATCGATCCCCATCTTTTCAGCACTGCTTCACACAGAATAAATGCAAAGAAAACTGAATATAAAGTTTGACAGGATAAAAAATAAATAAATGTTTCTTAAACAGTATGTTGACCTCTGAACTTTGTGTTGTTCTTTTCACTGAAAAAAACTTTTTCCTTCCAGAAGTTAAAAGTCACTCTGAAAACAACTCTGGTGTGAAAAATAAAACCAAAGTAAGATAAAATGTTGATTTAGGATTAATTTGGTGAAAGCCTCATGGAGGGACTCCAGAAGGTCCGGAGCCGCAGGTTGAACACCCGGTTAGAAGGTCTGTTATTACTAGTGACAGCAGAGAGAATCGTTGTGAAAAGCAGAAGCTACACTACAGAAACACTGGATGAATGTGTGATGATGTGAGAGGAAGTCCTTCCTCTGGTCTGGAATCACTTCCTGTCAACCAGACTCAGATTCCAGTGGGACTCTGAAGAAGCTCTCCATCCGGATCCATCTTCTGCTCCTACTTTGCTCTAAAATCACCATGTAAACGCCTGAAAACCTTGTTCGGAATTAAATTTAAATCCGAACAGACCGGCGGGTTTATTCTCCGGAGGCGACTTCATTCTGGTCGTTCTGCGCATGCTCCGTCATGATGACGCAATTTTCCAAGATGGCGGCCCGCAGTCCGCGGTTCGACTCGTATAGAGACAGTTTATTAACGGCAGTGTTAGAAGAATTTGATACAATGAAACGAGCGGATCGACGAGCGCTTAACAACGAGGATATTTTCAAAGCTGAAGCATCAAAGTTAATCCAGAAAGAAAGATAAGAAAAATGCTGTTTACTTCCGGGAGACGTCATACGTCACGGCCGCCCCGTCCAATCAGAACGCTTCACAGACCCCGACTGGAGAGAGGAGTTAATCCTTCGTTTTTCCCAGGTAAACACGACGCTCATGAATATAATTCTGAATTAATGACCTAAGTCATTCAGAATAAACCAGTTTTGGATTAAAAACGCCGGAACCACTCGGTGACTGGCTTCACTGCTGAACGATGAGCTGCTTCCTTCAGGCTGCTGCTGAGACAGTTCAGAGCACTGAAAACCATCCAGAACCTCCACCCAGCATCCACCCAGCCCCCACCTCTACCCGACCCTCAGCATCTTCACCCAACCTCCACCCAGCCCCAACCCAACATCCACCAGCCTCCATCAGACCCTCAGACTCTCTGCCTCACCTTTTTCTAACTAAACCTCCAATCAACCTCCACCAGCTACACCACCTCAATTCAAATCAAAAATATTTATTGTACCCTTAGGTAAATTCAGTTTACAGTGAGTGAGTCTTCCCATTTTATAACACACACCTAAAAACAACACAAGACAAGACAAAGTGACGACAGTGCTCCAGCTAAAACCAAGGAGATAGCCCAATAAAACCATAAATAATCAATAAATAATAAAAATGGCTGAAAATATGTCAGACCCCGCTAGATAAGGAAGTGCCATCCATGAGATTAAGATGAGAGAAGCCATTCAAAAGGTGACTATATTAGTTATATTTCAGTTCCTCTCATTTGTTTAGAGCACAGATTGCTGCTGGTACAGAGCTGCTTTTATAACGTTTAGTTTTACAGGCGGTTTCCTGAACCTCCGACCTGACGGGAGCAGCTGAAATTCACCGTTCAGAGGGTGGAGTCGTCTCTTACAACAGAGTTTGCTACCCTCTGTAACTGTTTGGTGTACAGGAATTGTGGGTGAAGCTGAGACTCTGCAGTCAGCTTGCTGGACCATTTAACGATTTGGTGCAAATAGTTTTTGTTTTTTAAGGACACATTTCCAAACCATGAAACAAGACAAAAGGATAAAACCGATTCGATAAAAGCACAATAAAACAGGATCAACATCGTCCTATCAATGTTAAAAGTGGACAGTTTTCTCAGACAAAACAGGCGCTGGCGTCCTTTTTACACACAGCTTCACAGTTTGCTTCAAATTTCAGTTCATTGTCGATGATGGTTCCGAGATATTTGTATGTGTCAACACACTCCACTATCTGACCCTTTAAAACCGTGGCCTCTGGATTGGGAGGCCTGTTTTTCCAAAAGTCGATGATCATGTCTTTTGTTTTGGAGAGATTCATCTCAAAGAAAGATTTACTCCACCAATCCAGAAAATCATCAACCACCGGGCCATGGCTCGTCTCGTTGTTTTTCAACCAGCTAACAATAACTGTCATCTGCAAACTTTAGAATAGTTCTGTCCTCTCTGCTGCTGCGGCACATGTTTGTATACAGAATGAACAGGAGAGGAGAAACACACATCCTGTGGGGATCCAGTGGAGGATGTAACCTGGTCCCAGACAGTTCCATTCACTCTCACTTTCTGTGTCCTGTCAGTTAAAAAGTTCAGAATCCAGCCCACAAGATTGTGACTTATGTTAAAATGGTCTAAAAGCCTTGAGGCTAAAACATGGGGTTGGATCGTATTAAAAGCAGATGAAAAATCAATAAATAAGAGTCTTGCATGTGTTCCTATCCCCTCCAGATGTTTAAAAAGCAAATGTAATAGAGTAACTGTAGCATCTTCTCCCCCTCTGTTAGATCTATAAGCAAATTGCATGGGGTCAAGGGTCATGCTCAGTATACTTTAGAATTCCAGATCTAACAATTATCTCGAAACATTTCATTACAACCGATGTCGGTGCGATTGGTCAGAAATCATTGAGGGTTTTAGGAAAACTAATTTTTGGGGCAGGGATGACAACAGCATCCTTCCAGACTCTTGGCACATGCTGCCTCTTTAGAGACTGATTAAAAATGTGCTGAAAAATAGAGCTCAGTTCCTGTGCACAAGATTTTAACAAGCGGCCACATATGTTATCAGGACCATAGCTTTGGTTTGGTTTGAGGGAACAGAAGGATTTTTCAACATCCTTCAAGGAAATAAAAAAGTGCTGATCGTCACTTACTTCATGACTCACTTCCTGTATTTCCTGACTAAGATCAAAGGCGTCAAAATATGAATAAAAACAATTCAGTGCATTTGCAAATTCAAGGTCTGACTCAAAACCATCTAAAGAGGTGATACTACTGGTTTTGGAGTGTTGGAGGCCTGCAGTGGCTTTCATGCTTGACCAAGCAGATCCAAGATTATTCATAGCCATCTTGTTCTCCAGTTTCCGTTTGTCGTCCTGCTTTGCTTTTAGGATGCCTGTTTTCACCTCCTTAGTGGCTGTGTGCAGCTCGGAGGCTGCTCCTTGCTTAAAGGCCAGTCTCTTAGCCTGTATACAAGCCTTAACCGACTGGGTGATCCATGGCTTGTTATTTGGAAACACTTTTACACGCCTGCAGGGAATGATCATGTCTCTGCAAAAGGCAACATATGAACAGATGAAGTCGGCAAGTTCATCAAGATCCTCTCCACAGGCTTCTTTGAACATATCAGTCAGTGCAATCACCTGGGAAGGCAAGCAGGTCTCAGCCAGTCTGAGTGAGTCTGGTCTGGGCTGGTCTGGTCTGGGCTGGTCTGGTCTGGTCTGGTCTGGTCTGGTCTGGTCTGGTCTGGTCTGGGCTGGTCTGGTCTGGTCTGGGCTGGTCTGGTCTGGGCTGGTCTGGTCTGGTCTGGTCTGGGCTGGTCTGGTCTGGGCTGGTCTGGTCTGGTCTGGTCTGGGTCTGGTCTGGGCTGGGCTGGGCTGGGCTGGGCTGGTCTGGTCTGGGCTGGTCTGGTCTGGTCTGGGCTGGTCTGGTCTGGTCTGGTCTGGTCTGGGCTGGTCTGGACTGGTCTGGTCTGGGCTGGGCTGGTCTGGTCTGGGCTGGTCTGGTCTGGTCTGGTCTGGTCTGGGCTGGTCTGGACTGGTCTGGTCTGGGCTGGGCTGGTCTGGTCTGGGCTGGTCTGGTCTGGTCTGGTCTGGGCTGGTCTGGTCTGGGCTGGTCTGGTCTGGTCTGGGCTGGGCTGGTCTGGGTCTGGTCTGGGCTGGGCTGGGCTGGGCTGGGCTGGTCTGGTCTGGGCTGGTCTGGTCTGGTCTGGGCTGGTCTGGTCTGGGCTGGTCTGGTCTGGTCTGGTCTGGGCTGGTCTGGGTCTGGTCTGGGCTGGGCTGGGCTGGGCTGGTCTGGTCTGGGCTGGTCTGGTCTGGTCTGGTCTGGGCTGGGCTGGTCTGGTCTGGTCTGGGCTGGTCTGGTCTGGGCTGGTCTGGGTCTGGTCTGGTCTGGGCTGGGCTGGTCTGGTCTGGGCTGGTCTGGTCTGGTCTGGTCTGGTCTGGTCTGGGCTGGTCTGGTCTGGTCTGGGCTGGTCTGGTCTGGGCTGGGCTGGTCTGGGCTGGTCTGGGCTGGTCTGGTCTGGGCTGGTCTGGTCTGGTCTGGTCTGGTCTGGTCTGGGCTGGGCTGGTCTGGTCTGGTCTGGTCTGGGCTGGGCTGGTCTGGTCTCAGGAAGTTCAGGACCACTTGGGCTCAGTGTCAGACCTGAAGTCAGCATGTCTCCTTCTCTGATGCTGCTCAGTTGAAATAAACTGAACTCTGAGCTCCAGACCAGACCCTGGTTCTTCTGGTTTCATTCAGCCTCATGACGTCTCATGACTGCACAGAGGGAACTTTGTCCAGAGTTCTGGATCAGTTGTGACGGCGTGAGCCCCGGCCCCTAGCCAAACGTCTCCACCGTCTCCAGACTACACATGGCGTCGTTACGGCGTGGCCTCATACCAGCGGACAACACGCTCTGCTGCTGGGGGTCAAAACGGACGGAGACCCGCCACAGTGTGGGTGGAGGCCGAGGAGCGACCCGCTGAAACCCTCCAGCATGATCCAATCATGAGGACGAGCCAGCATGCGGCGTGAAACCCTAATCAGCCGACGGCCGGCAGTATTCATGATGTTCTGAGGACAATGGAGTCACACCTGAGGGCCGACTGGGTGAAAGGATCGGCTCTTCATCGCTGCACTCAGGTTGAAAGGCGACATGACGACGTTTCACATGAAAGAGGTGGAATAAAGCCCCGGCCGAGGCGGCGCCGCTGCTCGTCACACATGCGGCAGGAAACAATGCAGGCCGAGCATTAGCATCGCTATGGAGCCATGCTAATCAGGGAGAAACCGGCAGACCACAGGAAGGCCGAGGTGTGAAAAGCCAGAGCTTTGCTCGGGCTCTGGGAGGCTGTTTACATGACAGCGGCGGTCGTCGTCTCTGAAAATGCAGCCGTTTGAGCGGCGGCCTTCCTGAAGGTCTGCAGAAGGAGCCGTGTGTGTGATATTTACGCCTAATTAAATTAACCTGAACTCATTCAGCCTTCAACACGAGGACAAAGCTTCCAAATCTCAGATTTGACAAACGCTTCAGGATATTTCCAGCTGTTTTGTCCCTGATTCTATGTTCCATCCTTCTTTTTCAGCATTTTTCAGAAAACTTTATTCTTCGTTTAAGCAATGATCCACACAGAATAAAGAGAAGGAAAGCTGAACATCAGATAAGATGGAATAAAAAATAAATATGAGTATGAACAGGGCTTTACTGGAGCTGTGGCAGAAAAGATGGAATTAACCAAAACTCATCAAACACTACTAACAGGAGGTTATCAAGTCTCACGGCCAGGAAGGAAGAACATTTAACCATTTTAATTATTTACATTTCTTTTCTACACAGTGTTTTTTTTTTTTTTGTATTTTTAACTTTTTAAGCTTTCAGTTTAATAAATTCCAGTCATTTAGCAGATATTAAGTATTGTTGAAATCCAAGAAACGAAGGTCTTTTTGAAAATGACTGGCGTGTAAACCCAGCTAAAACTATAATAAAATGTTTTTATAGGTTTGATGTAGTAAAAGCTTCAGGGAGCCACAGCAGCAGAGCCAAAGAGCCGCATGTGGGCCCAGAGCCGCAGCTTGAGCACCCCTGGTGTCCACAGTGTTGATAATGGGCGACGTTAAAATTTAACCACTTCTTTAATCATTTGTAGGTTTCTTGTAGAGAAAGCTTCAAGCTGAGTGAGACATTCACTTCCAGAGGAGGAGAGTGATGAATTCATTTACTCTGATACTGCGACTCAGCCGAGTTTTAAAACTGTAACTGTTTAAGTAGTTTTTGAGATTAAAAGACTTTAACTACAGCACATGTTGACTGCAGTATTTTATTTGTCTACGCTGGGAATCCCTCCTCCACCG
>NW_021941382.1:759952-777452 GCF_902148845.1 Salarias fasciatus | reverse complement strand
ATCTTCTGTCCTCTTCGATCAAAAACCTGCAGGGAGCTGAACACGGACTGTGGACTGACTCGAAGCAAATCTGTGACAAACTGACAAACTGTTCAGGATTTTTCCTTTAACTTCTGGTTGATTTTCTGTCTTTTCTTTTGTACCTGATTCCGTTTACCTCCCGGTGTGGAAACCTCTGCAGAGTTCAGGCGTGGAGGAAGCATTTTGATACATAACAGACCTCATCTTTTTAAAAGAAAGTAAGATATTTTCAGGCATATTTTTGTACAGTCGAAAGGGAATGTTCTTACTGTGCTTTCAGTGAGTTTCAGGCACTTGTTCCCTTTATCATTTGTTTTTTTAGCATGCAAGGGAGTCCTGGTTTTAAGGATTAAGTTAAATTAAAACTTGCATCAAAAATGCCTTGTGATTTTAAACTAGGTTTTGTACAGTTGTAGAGCAGATTTGTTGAGTATTTGTAGACATACAATGGCGTCTTGGGGGAGACATACCTCAGAGCTGGAACTAGTTTCAAGATTGTATATGTACTGTAATATAGTAAAGTTAGGAGTTTATGTATATCATACTCGTGATATGTGGATGGGTCCCGATCGCAGGTGTGAAACTGGATTTTGGTATTTTTTATGGCACATACTGTTTTTCCCCCTTTCTCATTTTTTTGTGCAATATATCCTCTGAAGACACAGACCATCAACAATTGTAGCAAAGTGATGGAGGAACAGACTCGTGCACTGTCAACATCATTTCATGTTATGATGCTGAAGCCTGTCCAGGCAGGAGAATAAACGAATCAGCTGGAACTGATACCAAACCGTCCCACATGGCCTCCTGGTGTGATCCGTACCGCCCGGCAGACTCACGCCACAATCTGAATGTCGTTTCACCGCAGGATGAGCAGATCCCACACCAAAACCTCTTTCTAACGCCACTGCTGATTCTGGGGAGGGGGCGGCCGGACCCCGGGCCGCTCCCAGCAGACACACAGTACATTCCATAGTCCTGTTTCATGAAATGAAACTTTATTTTAAGACTGAAGACTGCCTTCTTTTTTTAAAACATTAACCACAAACCTGTATTTTTTATTTCTTGCACTTAAAAAAAAGCAGATATTGTTTATTTTTATGTGGGTCTTACATATGAAGTCTGTTTGATAACAGGGGTTTTTTGGAATCTGACCTAATTATATGCCAGGACGTTTTTTGGAAGTTCGAGGCAGTGGTTACTTCACATTCCAGTGTGAAACTGTCTTTGACTCATCTTTTAATAAATAAGTACCTACCACCATCCACTGTCCTCCAGTTTGTGAATGTATGTGCACGGCTGTGTCTGTGTGTGTTGGACGGTCCGGCCGCCATGTCAGGAAAAACACGAAGGGAACCCGTGTCCGTCCGCCGTCCTCTCCCTCAACGCCTGCCTTCAGAAAAGGACGCTGTGGCTTTAAGCAGTTGAATCGCCCGCCCGGCCCGGCGGAGCGTCCTGATTGGCGGCTGCGGCCGGTCGCCTTGGAAACAGGAGCTGCTGGTGTGGGGGTCTGCTCTGCTCGGCTCGGCTCTGTCTGGCTTTCATTCAGAAAAGCAGCTCCGTGTCGGCCGAGGACGGGAGGGACAGACGAACAGACCCCAGAAATCCAGAGAACACACGGACGGCGGGAGAACCGGAGCGCCGAGGAGGAACCCTGGTCTCCGCCGGTCCAGGACCAGAACTCTGGAACCACACAGCTGGAGCTGCTCTGCAGGACGTCTGAGTCCTCCTGAGAGGTGGACATCAGTGGGACACACACACACACACACACACACACACACACACACACACACACACACACACACACACACACACACACACACACACACACACCATGAGTAAATTGGAGTAAGAATTGGAGCAGAGACGCCGACCTCCATGAAAGCCAGGAGGACGGTGAGGAGGTGAGTCCAGAGCGCACGAGGCTCCGGCCCAGACGGGAGGCGGTGGAGGGTCTGCAGGCTGAGGCTGCCGAGGCCAGCCCAGCAGCACTGCGCCGCGCTCTGATTGGCTGACGGAGGACGGGGCTCACATGCATTACGTCAGCGCCGGGCCTCTGCTGCTGCAGCCTGCACTCTGCTGCTCTGCTCCCAGCGGGGGGCCGTCTGCCTCTGCAGCAGGTTCTGGGGTCTGCTCTGCTCCACGCCGCACACACACAGCAACAGCAACAACAACAACAACAACAACAACAACAATAATAACAGCAGCCGGCGCGACACACATCCTGCAGGCCGTGTGACCGACTGCAGCAGCTGGAAGCTCCAGATGAGGAACACTCTGCCGATCACCAACACAACACCAGACGGCCAGCGACACTCAGCAAACGTCTAAACTAGGGCTGTTTATTGTTTAAAATTAAATTAACTAATTAATTGCAGCTCTGGGCAGAGTTAATTGTGATTAATCACATCATTTTTGAACACATTAAATCACCAGTTTAATGCTGAAAAGATCTTGATGTGAATCTTTTAACTGAAGTGCAGCAGTCTGTGATCAGAAAACACTGATGTGGGATTTGAACCATCCAACGGTTTAAAGTTGAGTTGCTCAAGGGAAGGCCGGTCCCAGGTTCTCTTTGGGTGTAGAACAGTCCAGAAACATCAAGTCTCATGACAGAAAATCACTCTTCTCTACTGTCTCTTTAATTAGAGCCAAATTCCAACTCTAACCCTGATTCTGTGATTAATCACAATTTAAAAAAAAATATCATTGACATCTCTGAGTGAATTAATCGTGATTAATGAGATTAAAAGCAACGGCACTAGTTAAAACATGAGAAAAACACACATGAGAAAAGATTCTCGATATCGGCGTGTCGTCATGTGATCGGCCTTACTTAAGCTAGGTTTACACTTAAATAATTCTGTGGCATGCATTGGCACAAATCAACTCACAAACAGTCGCAAACGACTCGTAAAGTGGCGTGAAGTGTGTGTAAAGCCGTCGTGACTGCGTGCCATGTCGGGACGAGAATTGTGAAATGTTCAAAATTTTGGGCACGACAAAATATGGGTTGAAGCTTTAGCAAGATATAAGGCACAGCTGAACAGCGTCGGGCTGGATTTGTGTCCATACAGCACACCGCTGATTCCTGGCTAAATGATCCAAAACAAAGGTCTAGTCTGGGTTCCCAGATGTGAACCACTACCTCATCAAAGCTCCTGGTAAGTACACATGTTGCTATAAAAGGTGTCTATTTAAAACATTTTATTTGACCAAGCAGTTTGATGGACGCTAACAAGCTAGCGTTAGCTCGCCTGCTAGTTCTTGTTTGTTACCACGCTTAAAGGAACAGGCTCATATCCTGGCTCGCCAGACTGTCTCTCCATGGTCAGAGATACACGGGGAAACACGTATTTCTTTATGTCTTTATATGTGTGGAATACATAAAGTCAGTCTGGCATGCCAGGCTAACAGGCTAACAGGCTAACAGGCTCAGCTCACATCCACCCATATAGTCTAGAAACGGAAATGGCAGCTCTAAACTTTCCTTTCTTACCTGTTACAAAGTGTGCAGAACAAACATGTGTAGTCTGATTTAGCTAGCCACAGTTTTCCCGGTGTTTTGCCGTCGGCGGTTCTGTTTATAACAGCCACTTCCTCCTCCTCTCTGGTTCAGCAGCCTCGTTGGAATCATACAAACGGAGAAGTGAGGCTGTGGAGCTACACTGTTGGTGCAGTTGAACACAACAATTCTTCAACATCTTTTATATATCTATATTTCTCAATCTATAATAAATATTGAGCAAGAACAAACTCCACACGAAT
Organism: Salarias fasciatus; assembly: GCF_902148845.1. Classification (NCBI taxonomy): domain Eukaryota; kingdom Metazoa; phylum Chordata; class Actinopteri; order Blenniiformes; family Blenniidae; genus Salarias; species Salarias fasciatus. The sequence continues at coordinate 773,663 of NW_021941382.1, read as the reverse complement.
GCGTCGCTAGCAGCAGTGTGCAGATTGTTTGCCCCTCTGCACTGGTTGCTAAGGACCACGGATACCCGGATGTGCTTAGTGGCCGGATGTCCGGGGTCCAGAATGAGATAACTGGCAGCAGCAGCTGGATTCAGGCTGTAACACTGTGTTGTGGTGTAAACAGCCAGAGGCTGGTGGTCTGTAGACCGTGTGTCCCGGCGCCGCCGCTGGCCTGAGGCGCTCCGGACGCAGTGTTCCTCTCCGAGGATCGCCTACAGCGCCTCCTCTTGGCCTGGCATGCTCGCTGCATCAGGGTGTTTCAGGCGTCGCCGTGTAAACGCCGAGTTTTGAAACACCGCCGGTCGGAGCTGGAGGCAGAAGGTCGTCCTGAGCGCGCACACACACACACACACACACACACACACACACACACACACACACACACTCCCAGAAACAAACAGTTCAATCACTGCTCCCAGAATGTGTTCTGACACGTGCGCGGATCTCGTCGGCAGAAGGTCACTGGCTTTTTGTCGTGGCTGCTGGAGGTCGCTCATCACTCACGGGCTTTATCTGCGGCGGCGGCAGGAAGCGGGCCGCACACCTGCTGCTCCGCTCGGCCTGAACGCAGGACCCGGCTCTGCAGGCTGGGCTGTGAGTGTGTGTGTGTGTGTGTGTGTGTGTGTGTGTGTGTCACTCCTCCATGTCTTCCAGCAGCAATGGCTGTTCTACAGATACAGTGTTTCCCTGGACGGTGGACCTGGTCGGGTTTATTGATCCGGAGATCAGCAGCACAGGGTTGTTTCTCTCAGGTTCTCATGCGGTGAGGACCTGTCTTATCTGGATCTGTTAGCAGCAGACCCCCGCCCCCCTGGAGCCCGGCCGGCAGCGGGTCTTTCATATGCATCTGAAATGTGACGCCGGCGGCCGCGGCCCCAGGGGGGCCCCGGGGGGCCCGGGGGGCCCCACCTCTCCGGACCCAGCGGCCAGCCTCTTCTGAGGCCTCCCCCATCAGGCAGCAGGAGCCCCTGCTGCAGCCTCGTCTGCATGATAATATGGAGCAGCTTCACACTCGGGGTTCAGACATGCAGGAGCAGACTAAGAGGCTCACAGTTAGAGGGATTACATGACATGCAGGTATTTTCACTCTTTTTTAATCTGGACTTACCCTGTTTTTAATGTTCTTTTTAACATTTTTTGGGTATTTAAATGGATAACTTCTTGTCTTATTATCATTCCTTTGCTCCAAATTAAAATACATCAGTTACATTAAGCTGTGCTTTCGTGGCTACATTAGTTATTTACGTAAAATCAGAGCAAACTGAGCTTCATTATTCTGATGACTCTCGTCTTTCTGCCACAGCGATGCATAATTCAGCAGCAGGAACATGACGGTGCTTGACCTCAGAGACCCCCGCTCACACTGACGCCTTCGTAAAGCGACGCCTGCTGCCAAAAAGCCCATTAACTGCAGGCGTGTTTCAGCCACGCAGGACCGGCGTGCTTCTGCGGGACCAGTCCGCCGGACGACCCGGGTCTGAGGAGGACTTGAAAAACCCGCAGCAGCCCCGTGGCTCTCCGCCGCCTGTTGAATCCCAAAAAGGACAAAAGCAATTACAGCCATGAATAATTCATGTGAGGGAGCAGCAGCAGGATCTGCATCACGCGGCGTTAACGTCCAGGATGAGGCGGCGGCGGCTGGAAACCAGCCGGGCATCAAGACCGGCACCTGGACGGTTTTCAGGGACTTCCAGTCTGGATCAACACTTCACTGCACACAGCACTGGTCTGGATCTGGTCTGGATCTGGTCTGGATCTGGTCTGGATCTGGTCTGGATCATATGTGACGCCAGTCATTCAGTCTTATTAGTAACATTTTGACATATTTTATGACATTTTCATCTTTTGTGACCATTTTTTCCCCATAGATTTTCCCACTTAAGTCATTTTAAGCCTCTTTCGCTGTTTGCTTGTTTTCTTGGTTGTAGCAGTTTTAACTACTGGCAAATGTTCTTTTCTTTTTCCCCTTTTGTCTTCAATTATAATCAATTTCCCACCATTTTTATTTTCTTTTTTCTCTTTTTTTCATCTTCCCTTTTCTCCAATTTTTCGCATGTGTGTTAAAACAGCTCACACACACACACACACACACACACACCCTGCTCCGCTGACCTCCGTCCACAGTCACACAAACACACCGCTGACGTCTTCCCAGGATTCACAATCACTTCATGAAATGATTTCTCTCCCGTATGTGTAGCTGATGTTGGACTCCACACAGCGGGCTGATCTGCCCTGAAGGAAGCCGTCCTCGTCGCGTCTCGTCGTCCCCTCAGTCCAGAGCTACCAGGACAGGACACAGCGCCCTTCAACAATCTCTGAACAGCCATTCAGAGATTTAAACCCAGTGTTTTGACACTGGATATAAAATAAAACAGTTTTTATCCCCCTTTAATTCACAATAAAACTCCACTCTGCTCTGAAAGGACCTCGAACACCTCATTCCAAACGAAAAGGATGATTCTGAATTTAACCTAATGTGGCCGGTTTGTTCATATTCTGATCTTAATTAATTCCTCCATTGTGTGAATCTTCATTCTGCTTTAAGTTAAAGGTGCTGTAGGCAGGATTTTGCTAGTCGATGCTAATTTTTCTGTGTTTTCTTTGGATTAAAAGTTAGAGTATCCATTGATAATCCTTTAGGAGTGTAGCGTAACTGCACTACCGCGAGGGCGCAGCGTTTCCATCTGTCTCTGTTCTGAGCTGAAAAGGAATCTCCACAGCTCCAGGTATCTTTGACCAATCAGAAGAGCCCATGAGGCTCTAACCGTGATTGGTCGAGGGGCGTTCGTCACACATTCTTGTGGGAGGGGCTTAACTTGCGTAAGGGCGTGATGTCAGAGAAAACAGGACAGGATTGGCTGTGCTGGGTTTCAAATCGCCATCTTAGATAGGCCAAATCGCTTTTTCTTTTTTTTTTCTCCCAACACGTGCCTTTAAAGTGCGGCTCCCTAAATCTCCACTTGTGTTTTTGGATCAATATTTTTCCACATTGCAGGAATGAAGGTTGACGATCGTGAGAATCAGTTCAGAAGGTGGATGAATAACACTTAAAATCTGATTTTTTTGTTTTTAAATTTTCCTGCTTGACTTTAAATCCTCCTGGCCGTGCACATCTGCAGGAGAGGCCTCCACATGTGGGACCGTCACACACTCTTTTCTCCGGACAGGGCTGTGATCAAACGAGTGCCGCTCATTGATTTTCAAACCTCACATTATGCTGCAAATATATATGAAAGGGAAACGGCAGCGCGGCCTGTGATCTGCTCAGCAGGATTGAAACATGCCCAGACCACGTCTCAGCCTCCAGCCAGCACCTCTCAGCTGTGAGTAACGAGCTGCTCCTGGTCCACGCCTGCACAAGACACGGGCTTCCAGAGCTGAGATACTGTTATTCTATGAATTATTTAACTCTTAATTAGAGAGGGTAATCCAGTAATTAACCCGGAGCCCAGCTGGCACGCCGTATCACTAAGACAGACGGCGTAATCCCACTTCCAGAACCACTCCGAGCTGCAGCGCTCTGCCCTTCTCAAAGCCTCGCTTTGAAAAGGAAGCTTTTAAATTACAGCCTGGTTGATGAAGCTTCATGTCTTCACCCGAATTTACCAGGATCTGGCCCCGCCCATTCAGCCCATCAACCAATCCCGTTCCTCCGTCAGTGTTGACCTGAGCCGGTTGGCTTCAGCATGATGCAGCCAGTGATGGTTAAACCAGGGAAACAGCTGATATGAAGGAGAGGATTATCAGTTCATTCACCAGGGCTGACTCTGGACCGCCGCGGATCTGAGCGTAGAACCGTCCTGTTCTCGCTCTGAGCAGAGATCTGCGGTCGAACCAGCCTCTCCAGAAACATGGCTCTGTCTCTGTGTTGTTTCCACTCATCTAATCCGTCCCACAACAGCTTTCCTATTCTTTTAGCTCGTCTACATTCAGTCCTAAAGCGAGCTTAATGTGTAAAACAAAGTGCAGACATCGTCCACAGCCGCTCCTCTGGAAGCATAATCCTCCAGACGACACATCATCAGGCTCAGGACACTGACCGAGTCTCAGTCTGGATCTGAAGCTGGACCAGGACCAGGAGAACCTGGACCGGGACCAGGACCAGGAGAACCTGGACCGGGACCAGGACCTCCTTCTTCCTGATTCACAAGGACTCTGACTTTCAGAAGGTGAAGAAAATCCAGGACTGCAGTGACGCTGAAACCAAACAAAGCATGAAGAAGAGGACGTGAACATTTCGCTTGACGTGTCGGAGAAACTTCCACTGCAGCCTGTGAAGAGCCTGGCGAGCGGCGGTGAGCTCCCAGTCTGACTGCTTCCTGTTGTTCTGGGACGTCTTCCAGCATGTCGGTGACAGCAGAGCCGGGCTCATGTTTCAGAGTCCCGGTGGGAGGACTTCCTTCTGTCTGAAACCAGACCTCCAGGCCTGCCTCTGCAGGGAGACATGAGGATGGAGCAGAGAGCCAGGGGGCGTGGCTACTGAAACCACGCCGTTTACACATCAACAATCTCAGTCTATCCAACCTGCTTCCTCCTCCTCTGTTCAGCTGAAGCCCCAGGTTCAGACTTCAGGTCTGGGTGTGTCCTGGTTCAGGGTCCAGGTCTGGGTGTGTTCTGGTTCAGGTTTCAGGTCTGGGTGTGTTCTGGTTCAGGTTTCAGGTCTGGGTGTGTTCTGGTTCAGGTTTCAGGTCTGGGTGTGTTCTGGTTCGGGGTCCAGGTCTTGGGGTGTGTTCTGGTTCAGGGTCCAGGTCTGGGTGTGTTCTGGTTCAGGGTCCAGGTCTGGGTGTGTTCTGGTTCAGGGTCCAGGTCTGGGTGTGTTCTGGTCTGGGTGTGTTCTGGTTCAGGGTCCAGGTCTGGGTGTGTTCTGGTTCGGGGTCCAGGTCTGGGTGTGTTCTGGTTCGGGGTCCAGGTCTGGGTGTGTTCTGATTCGGGGTCCAGGTCTGGGTGTGTTCTGGTCTGGGTGTGTTCTGGTTCAGGGTCCAGGTCTGGGTGTGTTCTGGTTCGGGGTCCAGGTCTGGGTGTGTTCTGGTTCGGGGTCCAGGTCTTGGGGTGTGTTCTGGTTCAGGGTCCAGGTCTGGGTGTGTTCTGGTTCAGGGTCCAGCTCTGGGTGTGTTCTGGTTCGGGGTCCAGGTCTGGTGTGTTCTGGTTCAGGGTCCAGGTCTGGTGTGTTCTGGTTCGGGGTCCAGGTCTGGGGGTGTGTTCTGGTTCGGGGTCCAGGTCTTGGGGTGTGTTCTGGTTCGGGGTCCAGGTCTTGGGGTGTGTTTTGGTTCGGGGTCCAGGTCTGGTGTGTTCTGGTTCGGGGTCCAGGTCTGGGTGTGTTCTGGTTCAGGGTCCAGGTCTGGTGTGTTCTGGTTCGGGGTCCAGGTCTGGGTGTGTTCTGGTTCGGGGTCCAGGTCTGGTGTGTTCTGGTTCGGGGTCCAGGTCTTGGGGTGTGTTCTGGTTCAGGGTCCAGGTCTGGTGTGTTCTGGTTCGGGGTCCAGGTCTGGGTGTGTTCTGGTTCGGGGTCCAGGTCTGGTGTGTTCTGGTTCGGGGTCCAGGTCTGGGTGTGTTCTGGTTCAGGGTCCAGGTCTGGTGTGTTCTGGTTCGGGGTCCAGGTCTGGGGGTGTTCCGGCTCCTGTCCTTGCTCATGCAGCAGGCTGTGAGCTGAATAATGAGGAGAACGCCACGAGGCCCTGCCTCCTGACAAGTGATCAACAAACAGTGATTTATGAGGCCATCTTGTATCAGGGGATGACCATTGATTTAAACACACAAAGAAAACACACATGCACACACACACACACACACACACACTCTTCTGACACAGATGACCATATGCATAAATCAAACTCAGTGTCTCCACATTTCCAAGAAGTGTTGTTTCTGCTGAGCTGTCTTATTTACCCATCATTCTCGTTAATAAACAGCAGAGCTCATGGGCCCACAGGTTGATCTGGATTTGATTGGCAACATTGTGCACTGCTTAAATTCCCCTGAATGCTTGAACGAACCTTCAGCAAATCAATTCATCTGCTTCATAGATGCTGATTCCACAGATTTTCTTGCTGTTGTTTTAAGTATCGATCGTGGCGGAGGCGGCGAGGAGCACGGCGGCGCGTCGCTTGGGCACGGCGAGCTCCGGCTTCCTGACAGACAGCGTGCACGCCGTGTTTTATTACCCTGCCACTCGCAGGGTCGTTAGACATCGCTCTTCTGCTGGAATCGCAGGATCATATTTCCATGTGTACTGGAGCTCCAGATCCTGATGAATGAGTAATGAAATGGCTTTTAGTTATTACAGGATGAAAATCTTAATATGAGGGATGCTGAGTGAGAAGAAGGGAGCCTTGATGATGTTACCGGTCTGTTCCATCATCTCCGGGATCCGTCACCGGGCCGCCGCGTCACCGGCATGAAGGAACCAGATTCGTCATCAAGCGTTAAGTGATTCTAATGGCTGCAGCCTGTCATCACGCTGGAAGACTCTTTTTAACGCTCCATAAATCCACCTCTGCTTTCATCTGGAGTGTGTGATCTGCGGCGCTGGGCACACACTCCGGACCCGTGAGCGAAGAGTCGATGAGAAGTGAACTCAATCATCTGCCGCGAGCAGACGCAGCTCTGGGAGGTGATTATTGTTTCCTCCATCGGGGAGACTCCTGATACTGTACGAGGCCGGAGACCTGATGAACTCCGCTTTATTGTTTTTCTCACCGCCGATTGATCGGCGCTGCGGCGGATCGATGTGTCCAAACATGACGGTAATAAGGTGACTGGACCCGCCGTCTGTCCACGGCTCAGAGCTGCAGACCGGACCGCACGGCTCTGGACGGCTCAGGACCGCTGTCCCGGACTGTCCCGGACTGTCCCGGACTGTCCCGGACTGTCCCAGACTGTCCCGGACTGTCCCAGACCGGTCTAACCTGCTTCAGAGAAGAAGTCCTGATCTAAAGAGGGAACTGACAGGCTGCTGTCCAGCACCTGTCCAACCCCTACTATTCCTCCTCCTCCTCCTCCTCCTCCTCCTCCTCCTCCTCCTCTTCCTCCTCTTCCTCCTCCTCCTCCTCTTCCTCCTCCTCCTCCTCCTCCTCCTCCTCCTCCTCCTCTTCCTCCTCCTCCGGGGTGATAAGAGTGCCGTCCTGCTGGGGCCTCTGCAGTCGTCCTCTGGTTGCTGATTGCTGCTGGTCTGAGGCAGCAGATCTTCAGGAGTAGATCCATATTGATTATCCGTCATTGTCAGAGAATGACCAGGCCCGGTTCTCACGCAGCGGCAGAACCCGTGCTCCGACATGCCGCCATCGACTCCTCCTCTGGTTCTCCCTGCATTGTGGCAGAGGAATAATTGAGCGTGTGGCTTGAATCCAGGATTAGACGACTCTGCGCCGTCGTCCCGTCAGCCGGCCGATGATTGAAAGGCCTCCGGTGTCTCCCCGCTCCGTGTGGATAAGCAGTTGTCATAGGAAACATCAATACCTGAATGGATAGACAGTTTTATCCATCGATTAAACACTGAGTGAATGCACGAGTACTCACCCCTGCATGGACCGACATCCTTGACAGTAACTACCCCTCCTCCATTTTTGTGATTTAGGTTACATTTGTGCAATGGTTTCTAAGTGGAGCGTCATTTCCTCACATCACCATATTGCCAGAGCATAATCGATAACTTTATTGGAGCCCTGCTACAGAGGATGGGCCATGATGGAGGTGATGAGGAGCTGGGTTTTACGCTGCAGCAGGGGGTCAAGCCCGGGTTCCTCCCTCCCGCAGTATTACCCCATCAACATAGATGAAGCAGTGATGGATGGGTCAATCAATCAATAAATCAATCAATCAATCAATCAATCAATCAATCAATCAATCAATCAATGCTTTGCTGTACAGTATGAAATCAACTTAACTCAAATACTTGGGATTGGAACGAGACCTTCAGGGCAATAATCTCATTTCCTGTATCCCAAAGACAGCGGGGTAGTTGGACCAGCTGGACATCTGGGGCTCCTGGTCCAGAACACTCTGATCCTGATCCGGGCACTGCCCTCCTTCAGAGTGTTTGAAACAGAGATGTTTCCACAGCGACTTCATCAGTTTGGACGCTTCCAACTTTTGCAAAGGGTGAAATCAGATGCAGGAGAAGACAGACGGAAGGACTGCCGTCAGAAGAGCTGCTGCTGACCACCACTCCGTCAGATCAAGACGGAGAGGCTCAGCGTTCCCTCGCAGCTTCAGCCTCAGGAGACATGTGTCCAGGTGTTGTCTGGGATAAAATCAACCTCACTGCTTGTCCTTTCAGGATATCTGGTATCGCTGTTGCATAAATACGTCCATTCATCCCTGGTCTCCATTGCTCTTTCCTGTCCGAGGCTTTGAGACGCTGGAGGTCGTCCCAGCTCCCTGGGAGTGAAGGCAGGACGCCTCTGGACAGTTCTCAGGTCCAACACTGGCCCAGTTCACATGGGTGTTTTTTCAATCCGATTGAAAACAATCATGTTGAACACGTGTGTGTATACATGTACGGCATACAAAGTGATCCACTATGAATCCTGGTTTACAAGGGTCCCGGTGAAGCGGATCATACAGCGTCCTGGGACATGAGGACAGAGTCTCTGGAGGAACTTCCAGGTCTTCCTCTCTGCAGCAGCAGTCCTCAGCGCCCAGCAGAGAGTTTTTATCTGCTGATATCTGCTCAAATAATGTCCCAACATCTCCATGAGATGCTGCTCAGAGAGCTCCTCCCCTGGCCGGCGCACCGCCTGGCGCCACGTCCCGGTGTAAAGCTCTGCTCCACCTGCCGGTGTTTCAGATGAACTGGTGTGCTGTAGGTGCTGTAGGCAGGATCCCGCATCTCCGCCATCTTGCTTAGGGTTACCTAAGCAAGATGGCAATTTGATCCATCTAAGATGGCGATTTGAAACCCAGCACAGCCAATCCTGTTCTGTTTTCTCTGACATCACGCCCTTATGCAAGTTAAGCCCCTCCCACAAGAACTTGCGACGAACGCCCCTCAACCAATCTCTCAACCAATCACGGTTAGAGCCTCAGGGGCTCTTCTGATTGGTCAAAGATACCTGGAGCTGTGGAGATTCCTTTTCAGCTCAGAACAGAGACAGATGGAAACGCTGCGCCCTCGCGGTGGTGCAATTATGCTACACTCCTAAAAGGATTATCAATGGATACTCTAACATTTAATCCAAAGAAAACACAGAAAAATTAGCATTGACTAGCAAAATCCTGCCTACAGCACCTTTAACTTGTGACCAACAGATGTTGAAAACCGACTGAACCTTCTAATGAACGTCGGTTATCTACAGTTGCAGTAAATTGGTCAGTTTTGAGTTTTTTTGTCTTCATTTTCAGCATGTGTTTACACAGAATTCTGTCATTCGTTACCATGGGAACCAGTTAATCCAGAACACCGGCCAAGCGGTCCGCTGGTATTCTGCCTCGGAGCTCTTTAAACAACTCGTTGTACGATTTGTGGCCATCTCTCCTCTCCAGTGGTTGTTCTCTCAGGGTTTTTATTAAAAAAAGTGTTTTTCAACCACCGCCGTGTTCTTCTGCTTGTTTTGACTGTCCTGCTTCCCGTTTACTGCACACGTCACTACGTACGAGGGAACGCATGCCTGGAACCAAAGATCGCCCATTTAATCCGCTCTGCTGTCAGGTGGCGTTTATATGAGACACGGAGCGGATTACCGATCGGCGTAGATGATCTCGAACAATCGGATCTGAAACACAATCCACTCCGAGTGAAGCGGATCCATGTAAACATGTAAACGTGCCTAGTGACAAAGGGGGGGGGCGGAGCTTAGACAATGGCCAATTCATGGCAACCTCACCACAAACACTAAAGCGTTGATGCTAATGCTACTTTGCTAGCATTAATGATCTGTCTTCTTCATGCACTGGAGTTTGGCCTTCTGTTATTCAGCTCTTGTCTCCGTTGATGTCTGTACCTAAAGATTCCTTCACCCTACTGAACACCAGTGAGCTATATTAGTGTTCCTAACCTTGTGTTTTGTTGGAGGTCATTCTCAGGGCCAGATTGGAAATGCTGGCCGGCCCGTTTTGGCCCATGGGCTCTATGTTTGACCCCTTTGGTCTGAAGCCAGCTGCATTCAAAACTCTCCATTCAGTCGTGGTCCGGAGCCACCCGGCGGTAGCCGTTGTCCTCAGCACTGAGCCCCACTGGCTCCTGGAGGTTAGAACTCCCCGGTGATTTACAGCAGCCAGCGGACACAGCGGCCATTAAACAGATGTAAATTTGGGCTGTTTGTGTAGAGAGAGGAGCATGAACCCTGTGACGGACCACCCAGCTCTCCGCTCCGCCGTGGCTCGTAGACCTGGGGCCGCTCTCGCCCGGGGGAGGTCACGGACCCTTTTATCACCTCCTTAAGACGCCCTTCGGAGCCATCTTTCATACTGCACAACCGGCCGCTGCGCATTGTTGACTGCGGCTCTGCGACCGCGGCGAACAGTCTCATGAAACGTGACAATCACGTTTGGTGGAATGACTTTAGGGAGCATGCTGGATTTATATTACATCTACTTAATCAAGCCGCCGTTTACCTTCCCAGCAGCGAGCGCACACCGGGCCTGGACATCCTCGACGTCCGCCTCCGGGCTCAGTGTGAGGAGGAGATTAAATGTCAGCTGAGCGCCGGACGCCACTGACGGGGCTGCTGTTCGCTTCCATCAGACGTTGGTGTTGTGTCTGTCGGCCTCCCTCTCCTGTCCCAACGTGCTCTCCTGCATCCTGTGGCATCTGCAGCTACACACACACACACACACACACACACACACACACACACCTCCACAATTAGCTGAGATAAGCCGGGATTCTGTGACTTCCTGCAGATTCTCCTCCAGATAAACGAGGACAATTTAAAAGTCGAGCACAGACAGAGACGCTGGTACGGGAGCACGAAGCGAAGCTAGCGTCAGTGAAGCCACCGGTGAGTGGGCGTGAGGACGGACCACAGTACGAGCCTGATACTGGATTACTTTAGGCTGAAGCAGGCCTCAGGAGCAGCCCTGCTCGGACTCATCCACGGCCCAGCAGGGGTTCTCAGAGTGTGACAGCCTGGTCTTCTGGAGACGGAACTCAACATTTCAGGATGTAAAACGCAGCCCGACCGGGATCTGCCCACCTACGCCGGTCTGACTTTGGCTCTGCACCTTTTCCAGGAGGTTGTGTGTCTGTTGCTGCTTCGGCGTGGAGGCATAGGAGATAATGGGAGGATGTGATGAAGCAATCAAGGCCTCTTAAAACAAGGAACTGAGTGGAGTAGCCCTCTCTGAGAAGAACCTGGAGTAGCCGTGATTCCGGTGAAGAGGACTCCGTCCCTCTAGTGTGCGTATTACTGCGGCTCATCTTGCTTATTGCTGCCTGGAGTGCTATGACAACAGAAGTGAGAATAGATTTAATCTGTCCAGCCCCGCTCGTAACGCCGGGCTGCTGGCTGAGCGCCGGAACACCAAACATGCACGGAGGGCTAATCATCTCCGCCAGTCAGCATTTTCTTACGCACGGCCATTTTCCCGGAACCGTCAGGGGTAAAGAGATAAAGAATGGGCCGAAGGAGGAGAGAAGTCGGCGGCGGCGTGAGAAGTGTCTGCCACCACGGCGTCATTAACACCCAGCGGTGCTGCAGCGAGGGGGGAGGGGGGGGGGCGGCGAGAGGCGGCGGGGCCATCCCAGCACTCACAGCCAAATTGCAAACCCAAGGTTCCTGATACAACCTGTTATTATTTTTGACACAAGCCATTTACAATAGCTATGAAGGTGGCAATGGAAAATGTAATATTGATTGTATGCCCTCAAGGCTTTGCTCCCCGACTTCTAAACGTCACACATCTCACATGTGTTGCCTGTGATGATATGCTCCTTTTTCTTATTTTCTTTCCTTTCTGCCACTTCCGCAAAATCCTATTTTTGGGAGATTTGTGGATGGTTTGTTGAGGAGGTAATTACACGGGCAGATTGAGAGGGCGAGGTGGCGTTTTGGGAGCGGGGGAAAATAATAGAAAGCCGCGTTGCAACAACAACGGCCATGTGATATTGGCGCGATGTGACAGGTGTTAATATACCCAGTGGCAATCTGTATTTCATCTCTTTTTCATGAGGGTGCTTACTGCCTTACTTCCAATGACGTTTATGAAACATTAAGCATCTGTTGCTCTGTGGGGGGAGCAGCGTTATCGGAACACACTTCACTGCGCCGGCCGGCAAAGACGGGCAGGTTTTTCAGAATGACGGCACACCGGCGCCGCGTCCCTCTCTGCATATTTGGACAGACGTTTGAGGCCGTGAGCTTCAGCTGTGGTTACTGGAGAGCAGAGGAAGCTATTAAGCTGCTGCCACAAACCAACCGAGAGCAACTGGGAGGAGAGGCGGCCTTTGGTGTGTCTCTCTCCGTTTTTTTGACAGAAACCCGTCAAAACCAAAACAAACATGTTTAACAAGGCCCTCAAAGGGACGGAGACAAGCAGCGCGGCCGCGTGAGGCCCGGCGGAAGTCTCAGTATCTGCACAGATTGCAGAGGGGTTATCTGCCGGCCTGGTAATTACGCCGGGGCCTTTCTCTCTGGCGAGGGTGACAACTTTCCGCTTGTTTCTGAAATGGATGCGTGACCCGCAGGGCCTCCCCGCCGCGTAGCAAACGCGCTGATCGCCGCGTTAAAACCTATCTTCGTGAAAAAGTGCTGTCTAAAGGCCTCAGTATGCTCCCCCGTCGCCGCCACGGCGTTCCTACGCCAGCAACCCTACGCCGCTACTGAACATTTCTTGCTTCTGCGTCAAGAGAACACCCTCCTCTGCCAAGCCGCCAGCAGTCACAACAACAATGCGGCTTCCGTAGCTCCGGCTTTACCTAGACATAGATCTATAGACATAGATTTCTAGACATACGTATCTAGACACGCGTGCATTTACCGAACATATATCTGCATATATGACATATCTGGCGACCCCGGGCTGTCGTGGAGGAGAGGCTGAGCGGACCATGATAAAATATTGGTGAAACTAATGAGCTTTTGGACGATTAAAGCCGTTTGAGGAGCTGCTATACACATAGCCCCGTCTGCTAACAGTGCTAACACTGCTAACAGTATAGGGATGTGCGCCACTGCTTAATTTTGGATCTAAATTTCTCCTGAAGCACTGTTCGGATCAGAAAAGCATTCCGTGTGAGTTCTACTTTATTCTATAAACAACGCGAAAGCGGACCAATCACAGCCCTCGACGTTCACGTCACCACTCGTCGCCTCGACGCGAAGTCACTTTTTTCCGGAGGCGCACGTCAAGCCCCGGCGTAGCCCGTCGTAGGGCTACGACGTAGACGTCGTAGCAACGCCGTGGCGGCGACGGGGGAGTATATTGAGGCCTTAAGAGTTCCCTCTGCTCTGGCCGGCGGCACTCTGGGACAAACAGAACTGGACTGGCACGATGATTTTAAAATTATCATGAAATTTCCCTAAAATTACAGCAGGGCCAAACCTCGTGTCAGGGACTGTGTTTGGAAGTCCCTGTGGCGGTGGGAGTTCCACGCCTTCGGTGTTGCCTTCAGATCTTTCTAGTGTTTTCACCGCTGGTCTCTCTCCCCGTGTACAGTCAGACCAGCGTGGTTTTAGCTCTGTCATCAGGAAAATCGCTCCTAATGACACTCAGATCATTGGCTTTGTGTTTTAGT
>NW_021941382.1:733234-759852 GCF_902148845.1 Salarias fasciatus | reverse complement strand
ATGAGAGAAAATACAACACGATGTTAAAACCAAACCCTGGCTGCAGAGGAACAGAGGCGGAGGTGGACAAAGGACAGAGAGGTGAAAAGAAGGGGAAAGGCAAAAGAAAGAGACCATCTGAACAGTCAGGAACACACACACACACACACACACACACACACACACACACACACACACACATACACACACACACACTCACACACTCCGGCGGTGTGCTCCAGTAAACATGAGAGGAAAAACCCTTCATGAAACTTGTGCCTGTTGCTCAGGAAGCAGCTCATCAACAGGGGGCGCCACACTGTAAACCCTCTGCACATGCAGCTGTGTGTGTTTCTGCACGTACCCACACACACACACACACACACACACCAGCCACTCAGCCTGCTAAGAGTTAAAAACGAGTCACCTCTGTGACATTTGCGCGGGGCGCTGCTTCTTTTCAGATGCACTGTGGGATATGACAATACCCGCTGCAGGAGAGGCATTGGAAAGGGCTTGTGGGAGACAGGAAGCCGGAGCGAGCGCGCTGCACCTGGACTACCTAAACAACCGCCCACAAAAACACCCACTTGATTGGCTGAATGTGGGCGCACAATGAGCACAATCAAATAAATGGAGTGGTGAGACAATGCCGGGCGCCGTCAGCTGGCCGTCAACTGGACCGCCGCCACGGGCCCGTGCTGCCCGCCGGTCCGGACCCCGCTCGCTCCACCCGCCCCGCTCTCCAAACCTGCTTTCCCCCTGAAAGACACACTCGCTGAATGGGCTTAATTCTTGCTGTTTGGATGGTTTACCGATGCAATTTTTCAAAACACACTTCACAGATCCTGCTGGAGCCATCAGAGACCCCCAGAGGAGCATTAGCATGGCGGAGTGTTTGTGCCTGGCATTGATAGTCCATTTACTCTGGCAGACATCAGAGAGCAGAATATCGGCTTTGTTGAGCGTCATTCACCGTGGCACGAGATGTTTGGATGAAACGAGCAGAGGAAGGTTATCTCCACGCCGCGTTCCCCACAAAACATCGTCACGTAAATAAAGCAGAAGTTGATCCTGACATCCTCGCTGATGAGCATTCAGTTCTGCCCGAGGGGGGAAAGAGCTTCAAACATCCTTTGTGGAGCAAATTAATGCCACTGTGGAGACGACTGCATCTGCACGGCATCAATCACTGCCGCCGCCGACTCGCATGTGCCAGCGGCGCGCTAACACGCTAATCCTGACGCGGCCGCTAATCGCGGCGGCCACAGTCTCGGCGCTCGGCTGTTCTCGGTCCAGGTTGGCTGGTTTGATGAGGATCAGATAGCCGGGGCCCGAGCTTCCTGTGTTGCGTCTCCATTTGGTTCCCATTTAACCTGTCTCACAGCCAATAAAAGAGCCAGTCAATTACCGCAGACCGGGAACTTCACATGCAGGAAATAGGCCAATTACATTAAACCCTGTGAGCTCCTGCGAGTCGGCAACCCGGGGGTTAACCGGGGGAAGAGAAGAGGGGGAATATGTAGCGAGGCAGGGAGTCCGGGAGCGGAGCAGCGCCGGCCTTCAGCCTGCCGCCTAATCTTCAAACAGCAGGCCGGCCGCGTGGCGGCGGCGATAGAGGCCGGGTCCGTCCACACCGCCTCACCTGCACTCACTCAGCCTGCTGTCAGGGTGGGGGGGGCCGGGGGGGGCAGCTGCACCGTCCACTCATAGCTGAGCTCGGTGCTCCTCATCTGGATCTCCATGTCCTGCACATGTCCGTGGTGTGACCCTCCACCCCGTCCCCCTCTCCTCCCGTCCCCCCGCCCCGTCCCCCCCGTCCTCCCTCCTCCCTCCCCTCTCAGATACATGCACACAGCTGAGGTCTGCGTCGTAAAGAGCGCCGCTGATTGTGTGATCATGGGTAATTGTGTGAGGAGCGGCCGTAAAGAGGGGAAAGAGGTGTATTAGTGTTTGCGGCTGTGTTTTATGGGAAGGTGTGCCTCTCCGTCTGGGGACGGCGGGGCTGAAAGGTGAGAAGGGGAGGTTTCAAAGAGCTGACTCTGTTGTTTAAAGGCAGCCCCCCTGGGGGGGCGCGCTGCTGAAAGACATGTTTACTGCCTGCTGATTGACACTGTAAAGGCAGCCAGACGGCCCTGGACAGCTAATTGGGAATGGCAGAAAGAGTCACCCGTCTCCATGTCTGCACAACCTCAGGACTCATCCTGACGGGACGCGGCTGGAGTTTCAGGAAGTTGATGCAGCGTTTTGGTCGAATGCTTCTCTGTGGTTTCTGACGTGAGACTGAGGGACAGGTGAGTGGACTCGACACGGCTCTGATATCAACATTTATATATTGATATCAGGCAGGAAGCAGTCAGTGAATCAGTTGGACTTGAATATGTGCTTTGAAAGATGTTTCTTCTTTGGTTTGCGATGATTCCTAAAAGTCCATATTCTGTAAAATTCCCTTTCTAAGTGGAACCAGTGTCTCTACGTCCTGTGAGGGCTCCAGAGGTGAAGAAACTCCTTCATCTTCCTCACTGGATCCTCCAAACAGGAGATTCAGAGAAACTCCCTTCATGACATCATGAGGGGAGATAGCCCCTCCCCCTGGAGATAGCCCCTCCCCCTGGAAAAGGCCCCTCCCTCTGGTAATAGCCATCCGGTCTGCTACCTCACTCCATCGTCTCAGAGTGAATATGAGGTGAGGTGGGGGGACATGAGGTCTGCCCCTCTACTCGTCCTCCTCCTCTTCCTCCTCCTCCTCCTCCTCCTCCTCCTCCTCCTCTTCGTCTTCCTCCTCCTCCTCCTCCTCCTCCTCTTCCTCCTCCTCCTCCTCCTCCTCCTCCTCCTCCTCTTCGTCTTCCCTCCTCCTCCTCCTCCTCTTCCTCCTCCTCCTCCTCCTCCTCCTCCTCCTCCTCTTCCTCCTCCTCCTCCTCCTCCTCCTCCTCCTCCTCCTCCTCACTCTGTATTCCTGTATTTCTCACCTGTCTCTCCGGTCGTTCAGCAGAGCCCAGAGGTAGAATAAGCTGAACGGTTACTCTGAAGACTTGCGACCACTTCCATGTCAAAATACAAATAAATCTTGTTTTTGTTTTCCCGTCCCGCCCCGCAGCGCGCTCCGCCGTCACATTGCCTCAGCTTGTGGCGGCGGACTCCGACGGCGTTGAGCACTGAGCGTTCCGCCTTCCTCTGGAAGCTGCTAGATCACTTCCAGGCCCCGCATCCAATAATATTTGCTGGAGCATACACGGCGGCCGGCGTGGCGAGGTGAGTCAGCCAGTCAATCTTTCATCAGGCCGGAGGTGAGCGGGGTCAGCAGCAGCCCATCTGCTGTGGGGGGATGCTGGGGATGGTAATGCCGGATTCCGCCTCTCCTCCAGCCTCCACCGGGGCGTCGATCGGGACGCGCCCGAGGAAGCGTTGTGTGGGAGGTGATTATGAGCGATCTGCCGACTCAGACTTGACCTTTTTCATGTTATCCCACAGATTGGAAGCAGCACTTGTGGACTCGCGTCCCGCCGAGCGCCATATTTCATGTAGATGAAGTGTCAATTAGGGTGATTGGAGATCACAAGCGCTGATAAATGTCCCTCCGTTGCTGTTCTGCTGTTTTCTGATTGCTACAAAAACAAGGATTTATCACAGGGCTCATAATCAATTAAATGACAGGTTCGCATTCTTTATAGTGAATTTAAATCAACACTCTGGTGCCTAAATTGATTGTGAAATCAGGATTGATGGTTGTAATTATCCCTGCCAGCCTTTGTGCTCATTAAGACGTGGTACCGGGAGGATTTCCTCTGTCCTGGTTTGGTGACAGTGAACCGGCAGTCTGACTTCCAGAGGGAAGTGGATCTGAGAAGAACTCCGAGCTCCTCTGTTCTCTCCGAAGTCACAGCAAGAACTTATTTAGCAGTACAGATGTTGGGATGGTCAGATCACATCGCTTGCATTTTGTTTTTCCAGTAGAATCAATCATAGAACCAAGTAGTAATGATCAGACTGAATCACGTCTTGAAGATCTGATGACTGGAAGTTCCCAGAATCCATCGGGTCCCATAGGATCCAGCAGAACTCTGGGTTCTCTGCTTACCTGAGGTTCCTCGGTTCTGTGACAGTTGAAGAGGCGGCAGAGCTTTCAGCTATCCGGCCTTTCAGGTGGAACCAGCACAGACTCATACTCTGATGCATTTGGTGATTTTACTGTCTCTGAAAAGGTTTGGAAACACTCTGCTGTTAGACGGAGGAGACGGAGTTTAACGTCACAGTGTGAAACAGAAGCCCCATGAGTCGCGCTAGCTACTGAAGCTAGCTACTGAAGCTAGCTGCTGAAGCTAGCTACTGAAGCTAGCTATCAGCCAGCCAAACAGATCCACTCCTGTCAGCCGCTGCTGGTTTCATCTGTCATACTGAAAACAATACGGAACTCTCGCTTCAATAATCGGCCAAACCAGAACATGGAAACATGTGATTGGCATAGCAGCCTTGCTAATGGGGCTAGCATGTCAGTGTTAGCATATTGGAGCTGTGTTGGAGGTTTTATTTACTGGAGCCACCATGATTCCTCTGAACTGAGCTGCTGACAGTTGAGCAGGAAGACTCTTGTTCAGTCTCTGAAATCAAAGTGTTAATCTGTGTTCCTGTAACATCTACCTGTGGAACCTCTGATTTCTTCCTGCTGCCTCCATCAAACCTGCAGCTCCTGTTTTAGCCTCATGTCAGTTTCTTTGATGTTGTGTCGCATGTATACATATTTTTAATACGACCCAACAATACGTCCGCCTCAGAGTGAATCTGCAGTGTTTCATTTCTTCCTGCCACCTTGGTTTTTGCTCATGTAGGATTGAGGAGTTTATATCTATATCTCATTTTCTAATATGTAGTTTTATGAGAGAGAAAAATCATATTTTTCACCATTTGTTTCCTTCAGACTGGCTCTAAAGTCAGCTGCATCCTGTCAAACCTTTACGTCATGTGTACACATCACATGCTACTCGTTGCTATGAGGAAGAGAACAAACGACAACACTTTCCTCACAACAGCACCTAAATCGTTCTGTTAAGAAACAGCAGCAAAACCTCAAATTCAGAGAGATGACTGAGGCAGAACGGGATCTTCTGATTGGCTGAGGACAGAGCCAATCGGTGCTCACACCGCGCCCCCTATGGCTCGGCGCCCTGGGCCCAGGATGCCCAGCCTCATCGCCGGCCCTGAGCAGTGGGAGGACCGCCCACCGTGGCGGCGCCCCAGCGTGCCCCCCCCCCCCCCCCCCCGGCGGGCAGACTCACTCACTGATAGCGGTTTACCAAGTTCCAGCAGATCCCACTTTACATGGTAAATTACTGTTAATTCTTGTTGCCCTGCTCCCCTCACAGGTGCAGTAGCTGCTGTCTGCTCACAACTCGCCTCCCTTGTTCATGAGCCCTGAGCCTTCAGTGTGTTTTTCTTTCCCGGGTTATTCGACCTTTTGACTCCAAATCACTTGTGAATCGCATTACTACAGTGTCTGATTCAGACACGTTATTTTGTTTTAGCTTTTGATATTTTCAATCATTTGTTTTAATATTTTTTATGAAAAATACAGTATTTTAGCTCAATAGCTCCCAGGTTATTTGATCTACTGAATCCAAATCACTTGTGAATCACATTACTACACTGTCTGGTTCAGACACACCTCTTTGTTTGCTCTAGCAATGTTCCTATTAATTTTTATTAATGTTTTTATGAAAAAAATAGTTTTTTTCTCAATAGCTTGCAGGTTATTTTACCTATTTACTCCAAATCACCTGTGAATCCCATTACTGTAGTGTCTCTTTCAAACACAGCTCTTAGTTTTAGCTTTAAATATTGCAAAAAATGTATATTTGTAAGAGAAGTAAAGTATTTTAGCTCAATATCTCCCAGTTCATTTGACCTATTGACTGAAAATCAGCATCAGCACAGCTTTCCTTCATTTACTTTGCTGTTCAGGTTTGTTTTTTATCGACAGTATTCAATGTGTCTTCTAATAATTATGAATAAGGTGAGTGTGACCCACGTTTTGCAGTCCTCTTGTTTTCGCTTTTACCGTAATTCATAAAATATGTGCGCACTGTTAAACGACGCGTCGCCTCACTTTGCTGTGTTTGCCAGAGCGCCGGCTGGCTTGACCGCAGTTGTTCACTGATGGGTGTGTGTGGCGAGTGCAGTGAGCAAGCTTTTTTTTGGAGCAAGCATTGATTATGCGGGACACGGTCTCAATTTTCAGGAGGCCTGAAATGGGCTTGAAACGCTGTACGTGCACGCGCTACGCGAGACGGGTGGTCACCCTAACCGTTGATCACGTTCACACATCCATGGAAGTGAGGAATCTGACCCCAAACCTTTTACACTGACCTCTGCAGTAGAAACAACTAAGGTTGAAATAACTGATCCATTGAAATCGATTATTAGATCAGTTATCAGCTGATTTAGTCTCCAGTGAGTTGGTTAATAATAACAGAGTTGAGTCTTTTCCAGCAGTGACCACCGTGTGGCAGTAATGAGCTACAACAGACGGTAACGGTGCATCGAGACACAGTCAGCGATCCACACAGACCGGTGACAATTAGCTCAGTAAATGAAATATGCAGACAGCAGGGGGCGCAATCCAGTTTCTGAAAATGTAGAGAAAGTTTCAGACCGAAGCCATCGGGAAATGTAGAAGTTAGCCTTTGATTGTTTATTTGAGTTTATTTTAGGTGACATTTGTTCTAAAATTGTATTGATATATTTAGGTTTTGAGTCAGATTAAAGAAGTACATCTGCCTCAGTTGGGTTCTTCCAGGCACTCGGAATCTGATGCAGAGGAACAGCAGTGGATTTTCGGCTCGATGGGTCGACTGATACCTGAAGAAAATAAATGCTAATGATTTATGTGAAAGACATGATTGCTGTAAAATTCTGTATTAAAATGCTGTAAAATGCATAATTCTCTAGTGTTTTTCTTTTCCTTCACAAAAATAAGTTCTTGGAAACTTATCTGGGTTAATTAAGGCTACAAGAAAATGTCAGTTAGAAAAATAACAATGAATGGATTCGTCATAAAAACAGATGAATCACTCTGCTAAATGATTGTTAGTTGCAGCTCTAATCATTTAGTATTCCACCTGTCAGAGTGTGACGGTGGCTCTGCCCTCGTCTGCGGTACCTGGTCCGGCCCGGAGCGGTTTTTATCAGCGGCCGGTTCTCCGGGTCGGGAGCCGGTCTCGCCGCCGGTATCTGTGGTATGAGCGGTTTCTTGTTGCTAGACAGCTGCACGCCTCGGCCTCTTCACAGCGGTCGGCTGAGCTGCGAGGAGCTGCACAAAGAGGTTTAAAGTCCTCCCAAAGTCGGCGGCCCCCGGGTCGCCTGCATAGCCGGCCCGGCTGGGGAAGAGGCCTGAATGCGAGTTTAGCAGCTATGGTTACACCGGCCAGACCCCCGCCGCCCGCCACCATTTTTTCCCTGGACTGCTCCGTCTTATAGCCCGGCAACAGGTCCCTCTGATGTTCTCTGATTTCATAAGACGATGAAAGAAGTGTCGGACACGCCGCTGCCGCCCGGGGGCCGGGGGGTGCACGAGCACGCCGCCGTGCGTCTGCCGCCGCTTCTTTCTGCCGACGCTTCCTTCTGCCGCCACTTCTTTCTGCCGGCCCTCGCGTCGTGTTTTCCTGTTCGTGGTTCTTCTGTCTGACATTTCTCTGGCGTGACGGAGGAGCGCCGTGCTGAGACGTGCACTTCCTGGTGGAGCGTGTGCACGTGTAGAGACGCAGAGCGCCGCTTCCGACAGAGGCAGGGAGAGAGAGAGGGAGAGAGAGGCCAGAGGACGTCCATGTGTTCTATAGTGGACCCGTTTGTACCTGTGTGTGTGTGTGTGTGTGTGTGTGTGTGTGTGTGTGTGTGTGTGTGTGTGTCAGCGTGGAGGCCGTGTGTGTGTGGGAGGTGGTATTCAATGTCGGCAGCTGGAAGTACTCAAGCCGCTGAGGCTGGAGAGAGAGAGAGAGAGAGAGAGAGAGAGAGAGAGAGAGAGAGAGAGAGAGAGGGAGGGAGAGAGAGGGAGAGAGAGTGAAAGAGAAGAGGCTCAGAGAGGTACCAGCACCGGCTGCCTCTTTACAGGGCCGAGCTCTTGCAGAGTGAAAGCCCCTATAGAAAGAAAGCAGGGTCATCTCAGCCGTGCACGCACACACACACTCAGGCACAGAGACGCTGGAGCAGAACAGCGCCGGCCAGCGTGAGTGCAGCGAGTGCACGGCCGTCCTCCTCAGGAAGCCGCTGTTGTTTAGACTTACAGCAATGTGCAAAGAATAATAAGGAGCGGGCCGTCGCTGGTGCAGACATGCCCCCCCCCCCCCCCCACCCCCCCCCCCCCCCCCCCCCCCCCCCCCCCCCGCCCGGACAGCGCTGCCTTTGTGCGGCGCCGCAGATGAAAGCGGATCAGGCCTACCTGGTCCTGGTCCTGGTCCGGCTGCAGCTCCCACCTGGCTGCAACAAAACAGGCAGATGAAAGAAACACGTCCTGCTCTTCTGAAAGCCACTGCAGGTATTTTGCCACGCTCCTTCTCTCCTTCTCTTTCTTTCTCCTTCATTCAGGCCGAGCTGGCCCCCCCCCCCCCCCCCCCCCCCCCCCACCCCCGGCCCCCCCGCCTGCAGGAAGGTAATGAAGGGGAACTGAGTTATTCGTCTTCGGAGTGCCAAGGCTGGGATTTTCACAGTGAAGTGTTAAAGGCTCTGGTTTGGCAGAGTTACAGCTCGCTCGCCACATGTTTCAGAGTTTCAGAGTGAACAGGTGCTTCGGGCCGGCGCCGGGTTCCTCCAGGCCTCCTCTTCTTCCTGTCACACTGGAACAGGTCGGTCATGACCGGCCCCCTCCCCCGCTCACAGATCTTCCCTGTAATGGACACCTCCGGGTTTGCGGGGGAAACACAGTCCTGCACTTTGTGCTTCGGCCCGACAGAAACATCAGTGAATCAACCCGGCGATCCGACTGGGTCATTCCGGAAGATTCAGTTACCTTTCAGCAGGCGGAGCGGCCCCAGGCTGAGGCCGGGCCGAGGCCTGGGAAACGCCGGCGGAGGGGGAGGAGGTTACTCAAAGGCTGACAGGAAGACGTTCTCATGCCTGTCCTGAGAGAAGCGCCAGAGGACTGACGGGAGACGGTCTGCTCCGGCTCCAGCTGGAAGACACACCTCCACACCTCCGGACGCTCCGGCAGGACGGAACCCTCCGCTTCATCCTCCAGAAAACCACTGAGACGTGGAGAAGGGCCGTTTCCCATGCTGCTCTGCAGGGCGGCCGCCGGCTCGCTGTCCGTTACATAACGTCTGCAGAACGAACACTGGATGCCACCACATCAATCGGAGAGCCGTCTGGCTGCAGGCGAACCACAAACCAGAGCCGGGCCGGAGGACACCTGACACGGCGCTGGAGGCGAGGCCAGGCGATGGATTCACTCCGCGGAGCGCCGCGCCGTGAGCGCCGAGCATCTGAAGGCCCGGCGCTCTTCTGGTAATTGAAAGTGCACTCACGAGCAGGCGAGGGGATGTGTGTGTATATCTCGCCTGAGAGGTTCTCCCGGGAGGGCGTCCATGGGCCGCTTCATCTTAAGTTGCTATCTGTCACATGAGCAAACTAATCAGAGAGACAGATGAAAGGTGGGGGCCGGCGGCGGCTCGGCGCTCGCTGATGGCTTCCTCTGATGGCTGCGCGACCCCTCGCCCCAGCAGGAGCATGCTGGGTAAGGGAGAGGCCATCTGAGATGATGAGACCGGGAACGCCACTTCCTGCAGCTGAGATGACTTAACCTGTACCAGCACTCCCACACACACCACACACACCTCGCTGCCGGCCTCGCTCTGCTTTAAAAGGCCACATTACAAATAAAACCTGACTTCAGCTGAAAACCTCCTGAAAACGAAGGTTTTTCAACCATTTCCACCATCTGAGCTCTGTTTCAGGCAGCATGAGAAGACGAGGAGTGAATCTCACACTTGATATTTCCCTCTGAGGCCCAGGATGAACTCCTCCATGTTTTCTGTTTGGTCTTGTTAGCTGTGCTGAGCTCTCCATCTGCCGTCAGAGCTGAGATCCAGTCCTCCGTTTAAGCATTTATAATTGGGCATGTTGCATAAAGCAGATTCCTGCGCTCAATGGAGCCTTTCATGGCGCCCTGATCAGACCAGACAGCCGCTATATTTACTGCTATCATGTCAGAACAGGCCGACTCTCACATTTTGGATCAGGTGTCTGAGCACGGCAGCAAACAGCAAACAGCTGAGGAGTCAGGGAGTTCGCCGTCTGCCCCGCCGGACAAACCAATCACCGTATTTACACAGCCCCGGCGCTGCGGCGGAGCAGTTGTAAAAAGTTGAAAGAAAGCCCCCCTTCGTCCCCCGCTGATCCGAAAGCGGCTTTCCGCCGCCTTTCTTCTCTGCATGGAAGCAGAGTGGAGCTCACGCTCGGCGGAGAGGACATCAGACTGTTTATGCTTTATTAATCGTTTCTGAGGGAGTGGCGGTCCGGCCGCGACCCCGCTGCTAACGGCCGTGTAAAACATCCACATGTTCACCACATCTGGAGGCTCCCGAGTAAACAATACAGTAGAACACCTCCTCTGTGTGTGTTGGCGGCGGCTGAGGCCGGAGCCCCGTCTGCCCCGGCAGCTGCCGGCCCCGTCCTGTCAGCACATGTCCACCGTCGGCGAGCGCTGCCAAAACCCGCCGCTGCCTCCAATTACACCGCCGTCGCCGTGCATCACGCACTAATCAAACCCAATAATCAGTTTTGAGCAGCATATGGTTAGCAGGGCTGCGGCGGACGAGCGGAGAGCGGCTCCAGAAAACCCCGGTTAGCCAGTAAGTGTTCCCAACTTAAAAAGACATTAAGTTCCAGCGTCTTAATCAGGTTTATAATTACCAGGAATGGAATTACTGAGCCAGCTGAGGCTCACAGAGGCAAACACAAAACAGTTGGTGGAGGGTGTGTGTGTGTGTGTGTGTGTGTGTGTGTGTGTGTGTGTGGTGTAAAACACAGAGGTGGAATTAAAATCTGATGTCATTAAAATCTGGCAGAGTATCGCATTATTTACATGTTGTAACCTTCCTTTGCCAGGACATGTCAGTCAGGAGCCCATCTGCTGTGTGTGTGTGTGTGCGTGTGTGTGTGTGTGTGTGTGTGTGTGTGTGTGTGTGTGTGTGTGTGTGTGTGGACACCAGGTAATGCAGCAGGCCTGTAACATGTGACCTGAGCGATGGCCTGGAGCTGTGGGCTGTTTCCTGTGGGAAGAGCAGGAGGATGAACAGCTGATCTGTTCCAGTCGTCCACAAACACTCCAGACCGAAGCTCTCTGCGCAGGGAGAGCGGCTGGAGTGCCACAGCGGCGTGCCACGCGTGTGTGTGTCTCGTATTTCTATCCTTGTCGGGGCCAAATGTCCCCACAAGGATAGCAAAACGTGGAACGACGTGCCTTGTGGGGACCTTTTTCCGGTCCTAAGTAGGAGAAACAGTGTTTTCTTGACCATGTTGTTGTTACTGAAAAAAGTAAAAGTGCAAAAACATTTCTTTAGGGTTAGGCTTTGTTGTGGTGTGGGTTAGGGTTAGGGTAAGGGTCAGGGTTAGGGGCTAGACATGAATGGGAGTCAATGGAAGGTCCCCACGAGGATAGAAATACAAACATGTGTGTGTGTGTGTGTGTGTGTGTGTGTGTGTGTGTGTGTGTGTGTGTGTGTGTGTGTGTGAGACGGGCGCGGGGAGGGAGGGCTGCACCGCTGTACCTCCCAGTTCATGCTCAACATGGCTTCGCGTGGCTGGTGTGTGCTGGAGTGGTTTTATTTACAGCTTCATGAATTCAGTACATTTTAAGTTCTGCTCCATTTGAATAAATGAAAAGAAACAAAATCTCTTCTGGTTCCACATGTTTTTTTTTTTGTTTGTTTGCTTGTTTTTTTTTAAGTAACAGAAGATTATTTTTGCCGAAAACGACTAAAAACAACAAGAGCAGAGATCAGGTGATGACACTGTTGTAATGGGGGATTCCTCCGTTCCAGACTGTTCCATCGGTGGACGGCTACATTCAAACAGTCCGGTCTGGGGATTGAAACCGACGTCAGGAGCTGCTGGGAGAGGAGTCGGTCCCTCTCGGAGCAGCGGCCAAAACACATTAAACTGGTCATTTGAAAGAACTAAAGAGGATAAAACAGACTAAAGTCACTTTAAAAAAAAAAAATAAACCAGTCAGAAGGTGAAAATACAAAAAACAATAAGCGAAGAGCAAGTAGAAATTGACAGAAATGGCTGCAAAAGAATGATAAGAAATGTAAACGAGTCAACAATAAAAATGTAAAACTTTTTTTCTTAAATTAATACAAAGAGTAAACTAGCTAAACATGTAATGGCTCAGTTCTAAAAGAATATTTGAGCCATTCTGTCCTCTGAAGCTCCCTTTGGTCCTAAAGTTTATTCCTTCATAAAGTGATGGATGTTTATCTCGTTCTTCATCATCCAGGTTTTATTTTATCTCTCTTTTTCTACCATTGAACGGACTGAGAACACCTGAGCAGTTAAAATGACGCTGCTGCCATGCCATGTCCATCCTCCAGCTCCCAACAGGAAGGCTCTTGTTTCCTGTCTCCAGCCCATATGGCTGCACCTCGCTCGCCCGCTCTCTCTCACTCTGTGCATGCTGACTTTCACCCAAAAGAAAAAAAAAAAACAAGGAACAAAAAGATGGAAGCAAAGTTTGCAGAAGCTTTGAGCTTTTCCCTTGATCAGAAGACAAAGATCCCAGGTTCATGCTGGTTCACGTCCCCCACTGCAGCTCCCAGTGACTAATGCATGACACACACACACACACACACACACACACACACACACACACACACACACAGGACTCCCGTCAGAACCCACCTCACCCGGTGTGATGTGGCGATGACAGCATGCTGCTGGATGGTGGAGGTGGAGGTGGGCGGTGCAGGGTGGGGGTGGGGGTGGCGGTGGGCGGTGCAGGGTGGTCCGTGTCACGGCCGGTTCTCCTGTTGTTTTGACGGCTGCTGTCGGGCCCCGGTGAGCTGACGCCCACAGCTGGCCGGGTGGAGCCGGAGCCCGGGTGGAGCTGAAGGACGTGGACCTCTGCCAACATTTCATACATAGCGCATATCTTACCAGTGCAGCTGAGAGTTACAGATACCCCCCCCCCCCCCCCCCCCCCCACACACACACACACACAACAACGGGCCCCTGGGTGCCCACCCCGCCATCTGGGTCGCGGGGGGGGGGGGGGGGGGGGGGGTTCTGTGGCTCGGCCTCCACATGACATGACAGCGCTGCCCTCACTCAACCTCACACCTCCTCTCCTCGTGCCTCACCCTCTTCACTCGACCCCGTCCTCTTTAGAGCTGGCTCCATTCAACACAGAACCGGTCTGGACTGTTCTGGACCCGTTCAGGCTTGTTCAGCTTATTTAGAAACCACTTCAAAGCCATTTGGAACCATTCTGATCTATTTTAATCTATTTTACCCCCGGAAGTCTGACTGAGTGAGAGACTATCCTGACTCAGCACAGAACCCATCTGACTGATCTTAGAACCAGTCTGATCCAGTTTGGAACCACTCTGATCTCATTTAGAACCATGTCTGATCCACTTTAGAACCAGATGGAGCCATTTCAGAACCAGTCTGATTAATCTTAGAACCAATCTAATCTACTTTAGAACCAGATGGAGCCATTTCAGAACCAAATTGTATCCACATTAGAACCAGTCTATGACTGATGTTAGAACCAGACTGATCCACTTCAGAACCGGTCTGATCGAATTTACAACCCATTTGACCCGCTTTAGAACCCGTTTGATCCACTTTAGAATTGGTGTGATCCAGTTTAGAACCACTCTGATCCTATTTAGAAAAAGTCTGATTAACTTTAAAACCAGTCTGATCCACTTTAGGACCAGTGTGGTTCAGTTTAGAACCAGTCTGATCTAGATTCAAACCAGTTTACTCCAGTTTCGAACCAGTCTGATCCAGTTTAGAACTAGTCTGATCCAGTTTAGAACCAGTTTAATCCAGTTTAGAACCAGTCAGATCCAGTTTAGAACCAGTTTAATCCAGTTTAGAACTAGTCTGATCCAGTTTAGAACCAGTTTAATCCAGTTTAGAACCAGTCAGATCCAGGCTTTTTCAGCCTGTGGATGAAGTTCTGTGTAGCTCGCCGGGCTCTGTTCGGTTCTCGCCTTGTTCTGCGGTTCCAGAGCGTGGGTGCAGTGGAACCGGTCAGGGAGAGGACTCAGCCAGCTGGTCCGGTCTGAGCAGGACCGGCTCCAGAACCCGAGGTGAGCGTGTCAGCAGGCGGCTGAGGTTCCGTCGAGGTCTCCGGGTGGATATAATTAGAAGCTCCGGCTCGGCGTGGGCCTGTTCTCCTCTCGGCGGTTCCCTCTCCCCTGCGGCGACTCGCTCAGGCAGTCCGCCGCCTCCACTCGCCCCCGTCGGTCCGCCGGCGTGAATCTCGCATCCTGTTCCCCGTCGGCCAGACGGAAGCGCCGGCTGGATGAAACACGGAGGGGAATCCCTCCCACCGCCATCCATCACGCCGCCGCCGTCCGTCAGCGGGAGCAGGAAGGAGATCAGACTCGCTGAAACCTGCAGGTTCCAACAAACCCGGCCGGACTGGGAGGACCTGTTGAGGGCTTTTCAGCTGCTGCCTGGTTCCAGACGGTTCAGACGCTCTCTCCTCTCACTGGACTCATCCTGAGCTTCAATAAAGCTAATCAAACCGTTTTACTCACGGGCTACGCTGTTTTGATCGGTGAGTGTGTGTGTGTGTGTGTGTGTGTCCCCGCACCCTAGCTGTCCCTCACTCAGCTGTCCCTGCTGCCACAGTGGAGACAGCAGCAGACTCGTCCAGCCTGACAGTAATTACACCCTGAGCTCCATCAGCTCCATCAGCTCCATCAGCTCCACTCAGATTCTCGGTGACTCTCCACACAGTTGAGCGGAGTGTGTTCAGGTGGCAACACACACACACACACACACACACATGCCTCAGTATGTAAATACACTCACATGCATGTCTGTGCAGTTTGACAACTGCAGTTTCTGACATTATACTGTGGCTCAAACTCACTCCCACAACACCACACACACACACACACACACACACACACACACACACACACACACATACAGCTACCCACCTGCCCACGCAGAACTCCCACACCTCACACACAAACAGCCTGGCATCTGTCACAGCAGAGAGGGAGGGGGTCACACACACACACACACACACACACACACACACACACACACACACACACACACACACACACACACACACACACACACAGACACACACACACACACAGGAGGCTCTCAGAAGCACAGACAGTGCTGCTGTGCCCTCCTGACCCCCTGACAGGTACCGGGCGGCTCTCAGAGTGAGCGGCGGTGGGAGGTGGGGGCGCCGGGCTCTCGGCGGGGAGCTGTCGCGGCGCCCGGGGCTCCGGGGGCCGGCGCCGCCTCTCCCAGGAAGACATAACTGTGCGCTCAGGAAGCGAGGTGTGTCTGCAGCGGTATCTACATCTGTCTGGGAGAGCAGCAGGAGGACAGGAGGTCAGCCGGAGAGGGACGCTCGCTCCATGGTTTATGTATGACGGGCGGCGTGCGCGGGGATATTTACATGTGTCTGACGGCGATGCAAATAGAGAGGAGAAGTTCAGGGAACTCTGCTTCCTCCGTCAACAGAGACTGTCCGTAAACAGTCTGAGCGTGATGCAATCCCAGAGCCCAGCCCGAAACGCCGGTCAGAGCGCCGCTTACCCACCGCCTGGAACCGCGACCTTCAGATGAGAGCCCGGCCCGTCCATGGCGCTCGGCGGGGGTCCCTGTGGTGGCGGGCGTGTTGAACGACCCCTGAAATAACACATTTGAAGAATATAAATGATCACATCGCAGTGGAGTGAACAGCTTGGGGGTGAACCCTCAGAAACACTCCGGGCATGTCATTAACCGGCAGCTTCTCATTTCTGAGAGAGTAAATTAGCAGCTCGGCTCGGCTGTGGAGCGGCGGCCGGCGGCGGCTGGCGGCGGCCGGCGGCGGCACGCCGCCCGGGGAGATGGATGGAGCGGATCACAGGAGGCTGGACAGTCGCGGGATAATTTTGACAATGGGATTCGGGGGCATCATCCATCACTCAGGGGCTCACAGGAAAGTTGTGACAGGTAGAGGTCATGGCAATGTGGCGGAAGCCAGCGGAGATAGATGCCTTTAATTTGGGTAATGAAGAGTTAACCGTCTTGGGAGAGCAAGAGGAGCGTTAAATGGGAGAGCCATTCGCCATTAAACGAAAGTCTTATTTAATTCCTGCAGCCCTAATGAAAGACATCGAAACACAATCCTTGATTGACAATGAGGCCCGGCTGTAATTCCCTGCAGACAGTTCACTTAAGTTCCCTCCCTTGTTAATCTCAAATATAATGAATTGCAAAACTAAGGTTAAACGTGGCAGCGTGAATTCATTACCACTAATACGCCGGACCATAAGATGATTTACCGCGCGCTCTCTCTCTTATTTTCATTAACGGTGAACGGCTTTGATTTAGCCGAGATTCCCAGCTCTGTTCGTTCCTGCCATCAATCTCACCAGCTTGATCATTGTCCTCCTTTATATCTGACCTCTCCGCTCCAGAATGGAGCAACCAATGAAAACATGTCGCGGCAGCCAACGCGGCCAGAAAATGATTATTCTGCTTTTCAGTGCGTGTACCAGACTCCTTTATCGCTCCGCTGGAATTATATTCATCCCGAGCTGTCATTCAACTTCATCCTTGACCCTGGACTTATTGTTGGGAGCTTAATGGCGGTGCTCCAGCCCCGATAACGGCTAATGCGCCGCCGCCGAGCGGGAGGAGGCCCGCGGAGACGGCGGCGGGCTGAAACACCGGGGACCGTCTGCACGGCGAGCTGATATCCATACGGACGTCCAGAACGAGCGCACATGTTCCCATCATTCATTAACCGCCAGACAAGCTGCACAAATGCTTGTTTCCTTCCCAGGTATCATTTTTACGTGTCAGCCACGGGCGAACACGGCGAGCGCGGCGCCGCGGCGTTCGCCGGGCCTCGCTCTGTCTCTTCATATTAATGTTCCTGGAATATCATACATAAATCAGCCTGTTAAGTTCAGACGCCCCCAAGCAACAGGCCCAATTTGCCTGGGTGGAAATGCTCCATTTGCATCTCCTTCCTGTACTCCGCGCTGCACGTGCACGCCGGCCGCCCTCCGCCGTGCACGGCGGCGACCGGAGATAAGCGCTCCGGCTGCCGGTCCGGGCAGAAGCGGCGCTGAGTGACAGGAAGGTTACGGGCTCCTAATGATCGGGTTCTCAAGCCACGGCCGTCGCTAATTGGGGTGACGCGTCCGTCCCGCGTCCCTGCAAGACACGTCCAGCGAGCAGGGATTAGCCGTGATTAAGGTAGCGCCCTCCGCAGCCCTCCCTCAAGTATTTACCCCGAACGGTCAGATCACGGCGGTGATGGACAGGTCGGGGTCGCCGGGGTCGCCGTGCGTCTCGGGCTTATTACAGCCACTTCCACCGCCGCCGCTTTGAAATACTCCCCAGATCAGCGGCGCCGCACAGAGCGCCGCACAGCGCCGCACGCCGCACGCCGCAGACGGGCGAGCCGATGCAATATTCATGCAATCAGCTTGTTTTATAAAAGCAGCTCAGAATTAACGCAGAACGCTCTTCTCACAAAACACAACACTGTACAGACAGTTTAGCCTGGCATCACGCCACCAACGCCGCCAACGACGCTCTCCTCCATTAACAAGACAGTCTTCATCATCATCATCATCGTCATCATCATCATCGTCATCATCATCATCGTCATTTTTATTGTGTTGAACACGTTTCAGGAGCTCCGTGGTGAAACTGCAGGATTCCTATAAAAGCAACGGCGCATCTTCAACTGATGATCAGAGGAATCAGCACTCTGAAGCCACACACACACACACACACACACACACACACACACACACACACACACACACACACACACACACACACACCCCTCTCCCCTCCGTCGGTGATTCACACTGAATACCACTGCTTTTGTCCCTCTGTGTTTAGATGTAATCAGTGATGGCCGAGTGAAATAATCCAGTCATTTCACTGATTACCTGTTTTCAAAAGTAATCAGTTACTTTAATAACTACTATTCAAAAACATGAGGCTCAGCCTTTCAGCCTGATCCTAATCTCATCAAGGGGAGTTGAATCCAATCAATTGTAATGTCTGACTCTGCTGGGTACTTGAAGGAAGTAATCAGATTACAGAGAAGTGTCGCTCCAGTGGAGGTCGTCTTCATGTTGACACTGTTGTTGTTGTGGTTGTGTTGTTTGTTGTTCCCCCGCACGGAGCCATTGATTCCACTGGGTGTTTTTCCTCCCGGAGATAAAAGAGGCCCAGAGCGGCGTTATCTGGAGAGGAGCGGCTGCAGCGGCGCTCCGTCCGCCGAGGAGCCGCGCTTCGACACGCTCGTTAGCAAAGTTTCCACCATCGATCCGCACACACCGATGAATGGATTGATCGGGTTCTGGGAAAGTGTGTTCCGTGCAGACAGCTCCGCCTGGCCTCTCCACGTCTCCTGCGCTGACCTTTACCTTCACATCCAGATCACTGTGTGTGTGTGTGTGTGTGTGTGTGTGTGTGTGTGTGGGGGGTGGGGGGGGGGGGGGGGGGGTTACAAAAGAGGGACATTTATGAGAATCTTTCTTGAAGAACGTCCCAGAAATCCTTAAGAGGCATGAAAGAAAGGCCATCGAGTCGGCGAGTGGAGCGGACAGGCCGGCCTGTGATGTGCACGGGATGCTGGGAAAATACCCGTCTATATGTGCATATGTAATGCACCGTCAAGAGGAAGTGGCAGACGTCCATTGAAGTTTTCTCTCTCACACACACACACACACACACACACACACACACACACACACACACACACACACACACACACAGAGCATCAATACGTTTGAGCAGGAACTTCAGTCGTCATTCAGCAGCAGGAAGCTGATATTGAAATGACCTTCCTTATAGAGGAGACACACACACACCGTCCCAATGAGTCAAATGACAACCAACACGTGTGTGTGTGTGTGTGTGTGTGTGTGTGTGTGTGTGTGTGTGTGTGTGTGTGTGTGTGTCCGGAGCGGAGCGCTGTTTGCCTGGACTTTAATCATCCTGCTGGACTTCCTGCTCGCCGGCTGAATGGAGCTTTGGGCTAATTTGGCCGCAGCTTCCTCTGGTTGTTTGTCACTAAATGTAGTTTGAGGAATTGATTTTCTCGCCGGCGGAACATTGATGAAAGCCTCCCGGCGGCTCCCGGGGGAATTCATCTGCTGCTGATAACTCTGAGCTATCTTATCTGGTACTGTTCAAACAGAGGGAATGCTCAGATTTGCTTCAGGTGTTCGTCTCGCCGCTTCTTCTTCGTCTTGTTTTCAAGGTTAAAGTCAGACTGAGGCGGCGGCTTCGCTCAGCCCTGGGACTAAATCCCCTTCCTTCATCTGCTGGAAAACCAATACATGCGGGACGACTGAGGAGAGCGCTGAAGGGTTCAGATGATACGGAGACGTGGATGGAGACGTGGACGGACACAGGACGGAACAGGAGACACAGCTTCTGCTTCTCTTTCTGTTTTATCAGTTACATCCTTCTTTACAGCATTTCTTCTGTAAGTTTAGACATTGTAGAATAGAATAGAATAGAATAGAATAGAATAGAATAGAATAGAATAGAATAGAATAGAATAGAAATATTTTATCGGTCCCCATGTTTTCAGCACTGCTTCACACAGAATAAATGCAAAGAAAACTGAATATAAAGTTTGACAGGATAAATAATAAATAAATGTTTCTTAAACAGTATGTTGACCTCTGAACTTTGTGTTGTTCTTTTCACTGAAAAAAACTTTTTCCTTCCAGAAGTTAAAAGTCACTCTGAAAACAACTCTGGTGTGAAAAATAAAACCAAAGTAAGATAAAATGTTGATTTAGGATTAATTTGGTGAAAGCCTCATGGAGGGACTCCAGAAGGTCCGGAGCCGCAGGTTGAACACCCGGTTAGAAGGTCTGTTATTACTAGTGACAGCAGAGAGAATCGTTGTGAAAAGCAGAAGCTACACTACAGAAACACTGGATGAATGTGTGATGATGTGAGAGGAAGTCCTTCCTCTGGTCTGGAATCACTTCCTGTCAACCAGACTCAGATTCCAGTGGGACTCTGAAGAAGCTCTCCAGCCGGATCCATCTTCTTCTCCTACTTTGCTCTAAAATCACCATGTAAACGCCTGAAAACCTTGTTCGGAATTAAATTTAAATCCGAACAGACCGGCGGGTTTATTCTCCGGAGGCGACTTCATTCTTATGGGTGGCCGTTTGTGCCATACATCGCCTGGTACAAAACGCCGTTCAGAACGGCGCTTTTAACGCCGAGCACCGCCAGGCGCTTTTATTTTGAAACGCCTTCTGGCGTCTCAAACGCCGAGCGCCGCCAGGCGCTTTTAAAGCGCCACCAGGCGCTTTAAAACTGAGTGAGGAACTTTTTTCCATATATGTTTCATTGTCCACATGACGTTTGATATATTAAATGTATTAAAATATATTTTTTTCCTTTTTAATCAATTTTTCAAAACTGAAATGTTTAAAAATAAATATGAGATTCTCTATGTCTATGTTTGTCTGTTACAACATTACATTCTCAGTACAATTCAATTTTTGAAATAATATCTGAATGCATGATTAGAAGAAGTATTTGAATATTCATTTGGCAGTAACTGTCAGGGATGCTGAACTACAAATCTTCACACTGGTTATGTGGCTCCCGCTTAATTTATTATGACATGTTTTATTTTGTTACTGCTTATATTTTTAATAATAAATCACACAACATAAAACAACAGTTTAACTGGTACAAAGGCACAGATAATTATTTCACTTATAAACATGTTATTTCTGGCTGCATAGGGACATTTTATCTCAATGTTGCAGTCATGGGACACCATGACATCTGGGGAGCCACCAAGCAGGTTGCTGTCAGAGAGGAACACTGCTTTTCCTGGATCGTCACACCAGTGGGCTTCATGTAATCCTCTTCCGAAGTCACAAGCCTGGGGTCAAAAGATAATTTATTGCACAATGTGTATGTGTGATTACAATTTGTTATTAATAAATAGAGGGAGAGAAGGAAAGAAATATAGTCTCAACCCTTCAAGATTTCTTTGTTTACACAAGACTCCTTTGTGTTTTTTTTTCTATCACAGTTAGATCACATTTTGAAAATGTGATCTAACTTTTTCAAAGGTAAAAAATTCCCTGTGGGAACATTTACAATCCTTTTGTCCTGTTCTGACTATTCGCAAACTTTAGCTGCTCTGAAAACATGTCAGATAAGTAATTTTTTTAACATTTTCCACCCCCTAAGTCTCCTCATTGAGCTCACCCCTGATCAAAAGTATTTATTTTTTATTTTTAAACATTTCAGTTTTGAAAAATTGATTAGAAAGGAAAAAAAATATATTTTAATACATTTAATATATCAAACGTCATGTGGACAATGAAACATATATGGAAAAAAGTTCCTCACTCAGTTTTAAAGCGCCTGGCGGCGCTCGGCGTTAAAAGCGCCGTTCTGAACGGCGTTTTCTACCAGGCGATGTATGGCACAAACGGCCACCCATACATTCTGGTCGTTCTGCGCATGCTCCGTCATGATGACGCAATTTTCCAAGATGGCGGCCCGCAGTCCGCGGTTCGACTCGTATAGAGACAGTTTATTAACGGCAGTGTTAGAAGAATTTGATACAATGAAAGGAGCGGATCGACGAGCGCTTAACAACGAGGATATTTTCAAAGCTGAAGCATCAAAGTTAATCCAGAAAGAAAGATAAGAAAAATGCTGTTTACTTCCGGGAGACGTCATACGTCACGGCCGCCCCGTCCAATCAGAACGCTTCACAGACCCCGACTGGAGAGAGGAGTTAATCCTTCGTTTTTCCCAGGTAAACACGACGCTCATGAATATAATTCTGAATTAATGACCTAAGTCATTCAGAATAAACCAGTTTTGGATTAAAAACACCGGAACCACTCGGTGACTGGCTTCACTGCTGAACGATGAGCTGCTTCCTTCAGGCTGCTGCTGAGACAGTTCAGAGCACTGAAAACCATCCAGAACCTCCACCCAGCATCCACCCAGCATCCACCCAGCCCCCACCTCTACCTGACCCTCAGTATCTTCACCCAGCCTTCACCGGCTTCCACCGAACCTCCACCCAGCCCCAACCCAACATCCACCAGCCTCCATCAGACCCTCAGACTCTCTGCCTCACCTTTTTCTAACTAAACCTCCAATCAACCTCCACCAGCTACACCACCTCAATTCAAATCAAAAATATTTATTGTACCCTTAGGTAAATTCAGTTTACAGTGAGTGAGTCTTCCCATTTTATAACACACACCTAAAAACAACACAAGACAAGACAAAGTGACGACAGTGCTACAGCTAAAACCAAGGAGATAGCCCAATAAAACCATAAATAATCAATAAATAATAAAAATGGCTGAAAATATGTCAGACCCCGCTAGATAAGGAAGTGCCATCCATGAGATTAAGATGAGAGAAGCCATTCAAAAGGTGACTATATTAGTTATATTTCAGTTCCTCTCATTTGTTTAGAGCACAGGTTGCTGCTGGTACAGAGCTGCTTTTATAGCGTTTAGTTTTACAGGCGGTTTCCTGAACCTCCGACCTGACGGGAGCAGCTGAAATTCACCGTTCAGAGGGTGGAGTCGTCTCTTACAACAGAGTTTGCTCCCTCTGTAACTGTTTGGTGTACAGGAATTGTGGGTGAAGCTGAGACTCTGCAGTCAGCTTGCTGGACCATTTAACGATTTGGTGCAAATAGTTTTTGTTTTTTAAGGACACATTTCCAAACCATGAAACAAGACAAAGGATAAAACTGATTCGATAAAAGCACAATAAAACAGGATCAACATAGTCCTATCAATGTTAAAAATGGACAGTTTTCTCAGACAAAACAGGCGCTGGCGTCCTTTTTACACACAGCTTCACAGTTTGCTTCAAATTTCAGTTCATTGTCGATGATGGTTCCGAGATATTTGTATGTGTCAACACACTCCACTATCTGACCCTTTAAAACCGTGGCCTCTGGATTGGGAGGCCTGTTTTTCCGAAAGTCGATGATCATGTCTTTTGTTTTGGAGATATTCATCTCAAAGAAAGATTTACTCCACCAATCCAGAAAATCATCAACCACCGGGCCATGGCTCGTCTCGTTGTTTTTCAACCAGCTAACAATAACTGTGTCATCTGCAAACTTTAGAATAGTTCTGTCCTCTCTGCTGCTGCGGCACATGTTTGTATACAGAATGAACAGGAGAGGAGAAACACACATCCTGTGGGGATCCAGTGGAGGATGTAACCTGGTCCCAGACAGTTCCATTCACTCTCACTTTCTGTGTCCTGTCAGTTAAAAAGTTCAGAATCCAGCCCACAAGATTGTGACTAATGTTAAAATGGTCTAAAAGCCTTGAGGCTAAAACATGGGGTTGGATCGTATTAAAAGCAGATGAAAAATCAATAAATAAGAGTCTTGCATGTGTTCCTATCCCCTCCAGATGTTTAAAAAGCAAATGTAATAGAGTAACTGTAGCATCTTCTCCCCCTCTGTTAGATCTATAAGCAAATTGCATGGGGTCAAGGGTCATGCTCAGTATACTTTAGAATTCCAGATCTAACAATTATCTTGAAACATTTCATTACAATCGATGTCAGTGCGATTGGTCAGAAATCATTGAGGGTTTTAGGAAAACTAATTTTTGGGGCAGGGATGACAACAG
Organism: Salarias fasciatus; assembly: GCF_902148845.1. Taxonomy (NCBI): domain Eukaryota; kingdom Metazoa; phylum Chordata; class Actinopteri; order Blenniiformes; family Blenniidae; genus Salarias; species Salarias fasciatus. Next base: position 735,985 of record NW_021941382.1, on the reverse strand, counting down.
CATCCTTCCAGACTCTTGGCACATGCTGCCTCTTTAGAGACTGATTAAAAATGTGCTGAAAAATAGAGCTCAGTTCCTGTGCACAAGATTTTAACAAGCGGCCGCATATGTTATCAGGACCATAGCTTTGGTTTGGTTTGAGGGAACAGAAGGATTTTTCAACATCCTTCAAGGAAATAAAAAAGTGCTGATCGTCACTTACTTCATGACTCACTTCCTGTATTTCCTGACTAAGATCAAAGGCATCAAAACATGAATAAAAACAATTCAGTGCATTTGCAAATTCAAGGTCTGACTCAAAACCATCTAAAGAGGTGATACTACTGGTTTTGGAGTGTTGGAGGCCTGCAGTGGCTTTCATGCTTGACCAAGCAGATCCAAGATTATTCATAGCCATCTTGTTCTCTGGTTTCCGTTTGTCGTCTTGCTTTGCTTTTAGGATGCCTGTTTTCACCTCCTTAGTGGCTGTGTGCAGCTCGGAGGCTGCTCCTTGCTTAAAGGCCAGTCTCTTAGCCTGTATACAAGCCTTAACCGACTGGGTGATCCATGGCTTGTTATTTGGAAGCACTTTTACACGCCTGCAGGGAATGATCATGTCTCTGCAAAAGGCGACATATGAACAGATGAAGTCGGCAAGTTCATCAAGATCCTCTCCACAGGCTTCTTTGAACATATCAGTCAGTGCAATCACCTGGGAAGGCAAGCAGGTCTCAGCCAGTCTGAGTGGGTCTGGTCTGGGCTGGGCTGGTCTGGTCTGGTCTGGTCTGGTCTGGTCTGGTCTGGTCTGCTCTGGGCTGGTCTGGTCTGGGCTGGTCTGGTCTGGTCTGGTCTGGTCTGGGCTGGTCTGGTCTGGGCTGGTCTGGTCTGGTCTGGGCTGGTCTGTGCTGGTCTGGTCTGGTCTGGGCTGGTCTCAGGAAGTTCAGGACCACTTGGTCAGACCTCAGTGTCAGACCTGAAGTCAGCATGTCTCCTTCTCTGATGCTGCTCAGTTGAAATAAACTGAACTCTGAGCTCCAGACCAGACCCTGGTTCTTCTGGTTTCATTCAGCCTCATGACGTCTCATGACTGCACAGAGGGAACTTTGTCCAGAGTTCTGGATCAGTTGTGACGGCGTGAGCCCCGGCCCCTAGCCAAACGTCTCCACCGTCTCCAGACTACACATGGCGTCGTTACGGCGTGGCCTCATACCAGCGGACAACACGCTCTGCTGCTGGGGGTCAAAACGGACGGAGACCCGCCACAGTGTGGGTGGAGGCCGAGGAGCGACCCGCTGAAACCCTCCAGCATGATCCAATCATGAGGACGAGCCAGCATGCGGCGTGAAACCCTAATCAGCCGACGGCCGGCAGTATTCATGATGTTCTGAGGACAATGGAGTCACACCTGAGGGCCGACTGGGTGAAAGGATCGGCTCTTCATCGCTGCACTCAGGTTGAAAGGCGACATGACGACGTTTCACATGAAAGAGGTGGAATAAAGCCCCGGCCGAGGCGGCGCCGCTGCTCGTCACACATGCGGCAGGAAACAATGCAGGCCGAGCATTAGCATCGCTATGGAGCCATGCTAATCAGGGAGAAACCGGCAGACCACAGGAAGGCCGAGGTGTGAAAAGCCAGAGCTTTGCTCGGGCTCTGGGAGGCTGTTTACATGACAGCGGCGGTCGTCGTCTCTGAAAATGCAGCCGTTTGAGCGGTGGCCTCCCTGAAGGTCTGCAGAAGGAGCCATGTGTGTGATATTTACGCCTAATTAAATTAACCTGAACTCATTCAGCCTTCAACACGAGGACAAAGCTTCCAAATCTCAGATTTGACAAACGCTTCAGGATATTTCCAGCTGTTTTGTCCCTGATTCTATGTTCCATCCTTCTTTTTCAGCATTTTTCAGAAAACTTTATTCTTCCTTTAAGCAATGATCCACACAGAATAAAGAGAAGGAAAGCTGAACATCAGATAAGATGGAATAAAAAATAAATATGAGTATGAACAGGGCTTTACTGGAGCTGTGGCAGAAAAGATGGAATTAACCAAAACTCATCAAACACTACTAACAGGAGGTTATCAAGTCTCACGGCCAGGAAGGAAGAACATTTAACCATTTTAATTATTTACATTTCTTTTCTACACAGTGTTTTTTTTTGTATTTTTAACTTTTTAAGCTTTCAGTTTAATAAATTCCAGTCATTTAGCAGATATTAAGTATTGTTTAAATCCAAGAAACGAAGGTCTTTTTGAAAATGACTGGCGTGTAAACCCAGCTAAAACTATAATAAAATGTTTTTATAGGTTTGATGTAGTAAAAGCTTCAGGGAGCCACAGCAGCAGAGCCAAAGAGCCGCATGTGGGCCCAGAGCCGCAGCTTGAGCACCCCTGGTGTCCACAGTGTTGATAATGGGCGACGTTAAAATTTAACCACTTCTTTAATCATTTGTAGGTTTCTTGTAGAGAAAGCTTCAAGCTGAGTGAGACATTCACTTCCAGAGGAGGAGGGTGATGAATTCATTTACTCTGATACTGCGACTCAGCCGGGTTTTAAAACTGTAACTGTTTAAGTAGTTTTTGAGATTAAAAGACTTCAACTACAGCACATGTTGACTGCAGTATTTTATTTGTCTACGCTGGGAATCCCTCCTCCACCGAGGAAACAAATGGACTGGTGGAGGAGGGGGAGGGGCAGAGAAAAGGGGATTATGCATGCAGGGGCTTTTCCGGTTTGTTTGTTTTGGGTTTTTGTCCCTGAAACTCAAGAGTGAA